>NC_052170.1:9812955-10107955 GCF_902713615.1 Scyliorhinus canicula
ATGGGATATTTTCCAGGATTTTGCCTATTGAATAGGTGTCCATTTTCCTCAATCCGGCCCAATCCTCCTGTCCCCATTTCCTCCGTCCCCATCATTGATGGTCATCCCTCTTAGAAGTTCCTCTCTCTCTCAACCTCTCTGCCCCGCTACCTCTTAGATCCAGACAAGAGAGACAGTGGCGTTGTGTTGTGACCGGACTAGTAACCCAGAAACCCAGACTAATGCTCCACGGCCCAGGTTCGAATCCCACCTTGGCAAATGGTGAAATTTATAATGATAATAATCTTTATTAGTGTCACAAGCAGGCTTACGTTAACACTGAAATTAAGTTACTGTGAAGAGCCCCTAGTTGTCAGACGCCAGTGCATGTTCGGGTACACAGACGGAGAATTTAGAATGTCCAATTCACCTAACAATACGTCTTTTGGGACATGTGGGAGGAAACCGGAGCACCCGGAGGAAACCCGCGCAGACACGGGGAGAACGTGCAGGCTACTATGGGCAGCGGGGTAGCATAGCGGTTAGCACAGTTGCTTCACAGCTCCAGGGTCCCAGGTTCGATTCACGGCTTGGGTCACTGTCTGTGCGGAATCTGCTCGTTCTCCCCGTGTGCGCGTGGGTTTCCTCCGGGTGCTCCGGTTTCCTCCCACAGTCCAAAGGTGTGCGGGTTAGGTGGATTGGCCGTGATAAATTGCCCCTTAGTGTCCAAAACATTTTAAGTGGGGTTACTGGGATAGGGGAACTACGTGGGTTTCGGTAGGGTGCTCTATGTAAGGGCCGGTGCAGACTCAATGGGCCGAATGGCCTCCTCTGCACTGTAAATTCTATGATTCTACGCACAGACAGTGAGCTAAACTGGGAATCGAACCTGGGACCCTGGCGCTGTGAGGCGACAGTGCTAACCGCTGTGCCACCCCGCCGCCCTTTGAATCCAATACAAATCTGGAAAGTCGAATGAAACAGTTGCCGTAAAAAAGCTACCTGGTTCAGCAATGTCCTTTAGGGAAATCTGCCATCCTTACCCGGTCTGGCCTACATGTGACTCCAATAGCACTCTCGGGGATGGGCAATCCCACTAACCAATAAAAACAACCTGGAGAGGGGTGCACAGCTGGTGGTATAACTCCGGTCCTGGCTGGTTGTGAACCACACAATATGTCTGGAGTGTGTGTGTGTGTGTGTGTGTGTGCGCGTGGTGTGTGGGGGGGGGGGGGGTGTTATTCTTTTTTTAAGAGGGGGTGGAGTGCCTGGACAAGTTTGCGATAATGGAACATCAGCCATTGAGTAAGGTCGAGCCTTTGCCACGGTAAAGTATCCCAACATGGTGGGAATGAAAAGAGGAAGTTAAGCCAGGTAAAAAGGGACATTAGGACGGACGGTTTGGACTTTAAGTCAAGTCGGAAAGGGAGAGAATGGAAGTGGACAATTGGTACTGGGGAGGGAAGGAATGTGGAATTTAATTGAACTTCAGGCCATGTGGAGAGATCTGGGAGAGGGACGTAGAAGAGGCTGGGGTCATTTAAATCTGTTGCTGCCAGAATGGGGGGGGGGGGGGGGGGGGGGGAACAAAATAAAGAGTGGGCTGGAAGGCACGGTTCTTAGATTTCAGCGAGAGGAGTCGAGAATCCTAATTATGGTTGTGGCATTTTATATCGTGGCTGGGGATTTATGGTTAAGATGCAAGCGCTGTGCACAGCCAACGAGCAGATTGTGAGGAGCGCTCGCCTTCTCTGAAGGGAACGAACTGGCCTTTTAATGGCTCTGTGATCAGGACTGGGATGATTAATTCGGAGAGTTGAAAGGCATGGCGATGAGGCACGATCCAGCCGTGATTTGCGGGAATGGAGAATCATCTGCCAAAGCATCCATTGAACTGTCGTCCCCCGTCCCCCCTCCCACCAACGTGGAATCTTTCCCCCCCCCCCCCCCCCCCCCCCCCACCCTCCTCTTCCCTTCCACTTGTTTTTTTTAGGAGGAATAAGTACACCCACCGCTTTTGTATCTCATCGCCGGGGGGGGGGGGGTCACAAAAACATGTCCCCGCTCTTTTGCGGAACCCCCCCCCGGCTGTACCCCTCCCCACCCCACTGTTTGGGGCTGGAGACGGGTTTAGACACCCATCTCTTTTATTCCTGAGGATGCTACAAAGCCCACACTAATAGGCACCTGAGCTGTTCCGTTTCGCTTTTGGATAACGGTGCGCCGGACTGTCCACACCATGTTACCCAGTGGGTAGGTGCACTGCCAGTGTGCCAGGGTGGCAGTCAATGGGCACAGGGGTGGCTCACGGTTCCTTCTTTCTGCACCCCCTCCTCCACCCCCCCGCCCCCCTCCACCCCCACCCCCCAACCCACCACGACCCCTCGCCCTTAAATGGGGGTGATTTAGTCTCTGCGCTGGACATTCCCATTGAGTTGAAGGGTCGACCTTGCTCTGGTTGGTGATTTACCATCACGTCAATAGGCCGAGCTCGGGGACCCCCCCCGAGTCGCTGCGGACGCTGAAGATGCGGAAGCCACAAACACAAAATGCTGGGGTACCTCTGCCAGCACCTGTGGAGAAGGAAGGGGGCTTGCGTTCCAGATCTGGGTGACTCTCTCTCCCGCTCTCCCTCCACAGATGCTGTCAGACCCGCTGGAGGTTCCCCCAGCATTTTCTGTCTTTGCTGTGAGGTTCCTCGAGTGTTGGCCCAACAGCAGAGGCTTTAGACAGATTCAGGCCAGTAAAGCGCAGTCATCGGTATCATCAAAACAGAAAAGGCGGGGAAAACCCATCAGTTTAAATAAAAATTATTTCCTGGGGCGTGGGCCTTGCTGGCTAGGCCACCATTTATTGCCCATCCCTAATTGCCCTCCAGCTGAGTGGCTTGCCCAGCCGTTTCAGAGGGCATTTAGGAGTCACCCACATCGCTGTGGGTCTGGAGTCACATGTAGGCCAGACCGGGTAAGGGCGGCAGATTTCCTTCCCTAAAGGTGGGTGAACCAGGTGGGTTTTTACGACAATTGGCAATGGTTTCACGGTCATCATCCCTTTTTCAAGTTCCAGATTCTGGCAGCATCTGTGGACGGAGACACAGAAGGCACGACCTACAGGCTGTGCTGCGCCTGAACGGGAGTGCGGCCCGGTCAGTAGATTCCCGGGAGTGGCCTGCCACGGGCTTCCCAACATCCGGTACACCTCGCGAGATCTACCCAGACCTCGTAAGACGTCGTGATCAGGATCTCACCCGCAATGGGTGGGACCGCACGTCGCTCGCCTAAGAAGGTTCAAAACCTGCTTTGGCGTGCTGACCCGGGTTCCCACCATGTACCGGCCTCCCCGGGGAGACCCCCAGCCGCACGGCGTTCAGTATTGCTCCACACAACCGTGGACCGGGCGGAATAGCAACCGGGGGGTGGGGGTTCCAGGCCATTGTGGGCCCCTGGGTGGTCAGGGATAGGGCAGGGTGGCCCCCAGCCCTTCCCCTTGAACGTGGCACCTTCGCACAGCCAGCCTACCCAGGTAGCACTGCGAAGCGGGTAGGTGCACTGCCTGTGTGCCAGGGTGGCAGTGCCAAGGGTCAGGGCCTGAGGGGAGGCATGCCCATAAAAGGGAGGGCGGAGAGGGGGTATGAAGGGTGGTGGGGGGGGGGGGGGGGGGAAGAGGCTGGGTTTGAAGCGACCTCCAAAAGGTTGGGGGGGTGGGGGGGGGGGGGTGAAGGGTCGGGGTTCTGGATAGGAGGGCCCAAAATGGGGCATGGGGAGGCCTGAATATGGGGGCCCTCAGCAACCCCATAGCGGGCTGTCATCTCTTGGTGCGGGAGGGGGGTAATGCCCATGTGTGTGGGGGGGGGGGGGGGGGGTGACATTGCCCATGTGTGTGGGGGACCCACAAGCCCACTTTGAGATCGGGGCGCCCTTTAAAAATGGCGGCCCGATCTCTGAGGAGCCGGTCTGGCCGGCGAGTTCAGCTCCCCAGTGAAATAATTCTAATTGTGGGCTGGACCCGGGGAGTAACTCCCCTGGGCCCAAAGTGGTTAGACTGTGGTGGGGAACTCGCCTTCAGAGCCGGAGTGAAACTCCCGGCAAAACCCCGCCCCAAATGACACCTGGAAACATTTCCGACAATGACTCCCACCCCATAGATCCCGTGCGGGATATTACCCTCGGTATATACTGTGTTAATGAGATGGTATCTTCAAGACTTTGTCCTTGGGATACTGCGGCTGACGGTAGCCTTGTGGACAGCACAATCGCTTCACAGCGCCAGGGTCCCAGGTTCGATTCTGGCTTGGGTCACTGTCTGTGCGAAGTCTGCACGTTCTCCCCGTGTCTGCGTGGGTTTCCTCCGGGTGCTCCGGTTTCCTCCCACAGTCCAAAGATGTGCAAGTTAGCTGGATTGGGCATGATAAATTACCCTTAGTGTCCAAAATTGCCCTTAGGTAGGGTTGGGTAGGGTTACTGGGTTATGGGGATAGGGTGGAGGTGTTAACCTTGGGTAGGGTGCTCTTTCCAGGAGCCGGTGCAGACTCGATGGGCTGAATGGCCTCGTTCTGCACTGTAAATTCTATAATATGACTGTGTGGGCTGATAACTGAATGACTCCTAACAGAGGTTGAGCTTCAGCTGCCTTAGCTGTAAGCTCTGGGCTTCCGTCTCTGTCACATCTCCTTTGTGACCAGACTGTGGCTATCTGTTCTAATAACTCCTGAGGTGGCCCAGCGCTAAATTAACTTTGATAATGCTGCATTTGACGTGCCTTGGGATGGTTTCCTTCGTTGACGGAGCTGTATAAAGTCAGGATGTTGCTGCCTGTACATCGCCTCCCCATTCCACCACCACCGAGGTTAAACATAGAACATAGCACAGAACAGGCCCTTCGGCCCTCGATGTTGTGCCGAGCAATGATCACCCTACTCAAACCCACGTATCCACCCTATACCCGTAACCCAACAACCCCACCCCCCTTAACCTTACTTTTTAGGACACTACGGGCAATTTAGCATGGCCAATCCACCTAACCCGCACATCTTTGGACTGTGGGAGGAAACCGGAGCACCCGGAGGAAACCCACGCACACACGGGGAGGACGTGCAGACTCCGCACAGACAGTGACCCAGCCAGGAACTGAACCTGGGACCCTGGAGCTGTGAAGCATTTATGCTAACCACCATGCTACCGTGCTGCCCCTAAAGTTGTCACTTTTACTTTTATTTCCTCCAAGTTTGGTTATTCCAGCGCAGCCTAGGCTGGTCTCCCACATGCTTACCCCCCACCCCTCTGATCTTGTGGGCATCCAAAAACTCTGCTGATTGAGTCCAACCATGCTCCAAGTACCCGTTTCACCCATCAGCCCTGTGCTCGGTGACCTACATCGGCGCCCAGCCAAACAACGTTTCGCCGTTCGAATTCGCGAACCTTCCTTTCGAATCCCTCCGCGCCCTCGCCCCTCCCTACCTCTGCGATCTCCTCCAGCCCCTACCACCCTCCGAAATATGTCACTCCAGCCTCGTGCGCAGCGCAGAATATAATGGCTCCAGCGTTTGTGCATCCCAGGGATTAGTTCCGGAAGGCCTCTAACTTTAAACCCCGAGGTTTATAGCGTGAATGAGTGAGCGGGGAATAAATAAAGATGAGTCCCTTCCGACTTCAGCCCAGCGTGAAATGAATTGGGCTCCTTCAGCTGGACTTCGACTCACCTGAACGCCGATTTCTGTCGGAGACGCCGAGTGACAGATTGCTAAACATGCCTCGCTACATATGTCCCGTGCTCACAGATTGGGGTTCCTGGTGGAGATGAGGAATTGGCCTGTCTGCTATTGTGTTTCTGCCAGGTTGGCATTTCGACTTACCTGTATAAGCGTTGGGAGGAAATGCGCCTGCCTCGTCCTGAATAATGAAGCAGCTGAGGTGCTGGGGACTGGAGGCAGGCCACAATTTCAGTGCTTGCTCATTTAATGAGATGAAGATTTAGGGCTGGGGATTTGTACGTCTTGGCGATCGATCGTCACAACTGCAAAGGCTTATATCGGTGTAATACTTTTCACGTATCGAAACATCCCAAGGGGCTTCACAGGAGCTTTTCTTAACAAAGTATGACAGCCATACAAGGAGATATCAGCTCGGATGACCAATACTCGGTCAAAGGAATGCCGTAAAGGAGGAATGGGAGGTGGGAGGTGGAGTCGGCACGGTGGCACAGTGGTTAGCACTGCCGCCTCACGGCACCAAGGACCCGGGTTTCATTCCGACCTTGGGTGACTGTCTGTTCTCCGTTCTCCCCGTGTCTGCGTGGGTTTCCTCCTGGCGCTCCCGGTTTCCTCCCACAGTCCAAAGACGTGCAGCTTAGACTGGATTGGCCATGATAAATTGCCCCTTAAGTGTCCATGGGTGTGCATGATCAATGAGTGGGGTTACAGCGATTGGGCGGGGGGGAGTGGGCCTGGGCAGAGTGCTCTTTTGGAGGGTAGGTGCAGACTTGATAGGCCGAATGGCCTCCTTCTGCCCTGTAGGGTGGGTTAGGTTTATGGGGGGGGGGGGGGGGCGTGAAACTGTGGAGGGGTCCGATAAACAAGGTTTGAGAATTTAAATATCAAAAAGTTACTGGACCAGGCGCCAGTACAAGTCTCCGAGGACTGGGTTGGTGGGGTGAGCGGGTCTTGGAGCGAGTTCAGACGTGGTCAGCAGAGGGACAACCTCAGGTTTGCAGAGGGTAGAAGGGGGCGAGGCCAGCCGCCAGTGCCTGGACCAGACGAAAGTAAAAGTGACGGCGCTAACCGCGATTGAGAACCGAACGTAGATCTACCCTATCCAGTTCGAGACTTGAGAGGGGCTTCACAGAATGGTCGTGGCGAAGAAGGAGGCCATTCGGCCCATCGTGGCCGGACTGGCCCTCTCCAAACGAGCACCATGACTTAGTGCCTCCCCCCACCCCCTCCCCCCGCACATTTGCCTCTATTCGGCTTAAAGCACTTGAGCAGTAGTTAGCTCAGAAAAAGACTTGAGCGGCTCTGGAGAGCTCACACGACACCACAATTCCCATTTATTGAACGGGTTTTGTGTCAAATGAATTGTCATTCAGCAATCGATAACCGGTGGATACAAATACGTGTCCGACTGGGTTGCCCAGCCGGCAAGGCTGGGGTTGCTAGGAGGCGGGGGGCACCAGGCAACCCACAGGGGTCAGAATGTGAACCCCCCCCCCCCCCCCGGCATTTGGAACTCGCCTCTATGAGTCTGCAGAGATCTCCTCTCCCTGCTCCTCAGCATTGTTCCAGGAAGTGGGATTTAAGTAGCATTTGTGTTATTCCTGGTTATTAAGAAGTGTGTGTGTCTGTCGACGATGGGCAGTTCGCCCAGAAAATGTAAGACTGGCAGTCGCATATTAATGAACCGCACAGAAAATGAGCTTGACGAATCTCTCGATGGGAGAGGCTCTACCTGCATCAATTCTCCCCAAACCGTGCTGAGAATCTCTTTGTTTGTTGGACCGGGAGGAAAGTTTCCCTCTCGCTCATCTGAATCCTTGTTAATTTCCTATTTGTCCGTGCCAACCTCTCAAGTGTGTTACTGCAGTGGGCACGGGACGCTGGGTGCCCACGCTTGGGATTTTCACCTGGACTGTGCCGAATAAATATTCAGATAAATATTCAAACTACCCACTGGTCGTCTGGTGTTGTTCTTTCAGTCACGGCTTCCTTCCTTTCGCCAGGAAATACCGACATGTGAAGAAAATGACAGACTGCGTGGTGGAAGTTTGAAGCTCGGAAGAAGGCCATTTGGCTCGTCACGTTTGACAAGTAGCCATCAGCTCCATCTCCCTTTCCAGCTTCAGCTTCGCAGCCTTGTAGGGTCTTCAAGTGCCGGCCCAAGTACCTTTAAAATGTTGTGAGGGTCCCCGTCTCTGCCACCCTTTCAAAAAGTGGGTTCCGGATTCCCCATCTGGGTTAAAATTAACCTCCCCACCCACCACCCCTCCCTGCTCATATGCCCTCTAAATCTACCGCCCCCTCCCCCGCCAAATCTCTGGCCCCACCCCAGCCCCGGGTTTGGTTGCCAATCCTACTGGAATGGCTGGGAATGTTAGCTTCTGGCTGCTGTTGAGTAACGAGTCAACACCTTTATTTTCCTTGAATACGCTCCATGCAAAACTCTGTCACCGCACAACAACCTGCAACCCCTTTACAGATCAGCGTCAATTATTGGATACTTAACATCAATTTGACATTTAATTGGAATGTCTCTTAACCCATTCCTAACATTGCATCTGGCATGACCCTCCTCGGGTGACCAATGAAATGAGGCTTCCAGGAGACTGGGAACCGCAACGCCATCATTGGAGGACGGACCTGGCTTTGCCAAGGCAGAGTTTTTATCTCCCTCTCTATTTCTCTCCCCTGTGTTTATTTGTGTGTGTGTGTGTGTGTGTGTGTGGTGCCCCATTTTTAAAGGTGGGCTGTTGACCCTGCAGCTGGGGGTGGGGGGGGGGGGCATGCAGCTGCACCCTCAGTGCTCGCCCTGTTCCCAGCTACCACCCACACCCAACCCCTCAGCCGGTCACCCGGCAAAGAGTAGAAACCTCCTGGGTTTTGGAGGCGTCCCGCAACGAGAGCCGAGCGTGCATCCCCTGAGGCAACTTGCAAAGTGCAGGCTCCGGGGGTCCTGGTGAAACCCTGGCAACCAGCTTTGGTACCTCCGACCAGAGCAACAGCCGGCAAATGGAACGCACCCAAGCAACATTACCTAGAAAGGATGGGGTCAGATGGAGAGGGGAAGAACATTGTTGGTATGTAGTTAGCTGCGGTTGAGTTCAATGCCATTAACTTTTAGGCAGGATTGACAGGAGCAGCTCACTTTAGCTGATGTCTCCCAGAATATGTCCAGCCAGAGTTGGCAACCCCATCCTCAACAAGAGAAGTTGTCTCTTCCTATCCTCTCCATCCAGACACCTCATAACTTGCTACACGTTAATTTTGTGCATTTAGGTTCAATCCAATTTAGGTCCATCCAATCTACGCCCCAAACCCATCGCCATGTCTTGTGTGTCTTAAATCCATTGACTCCCCCACTCGGCCAATAGTCAATGATCTCCTGAGTTCTTCCCTCTGTTTATTCCCCTGTTACCCACTCCCCCCACCCACTCCTGGCAAGTGTTCAGCGGCCACCCAGTACCTTGCCCGATACGACTCTTTGGCCATCGCTGATCTGCATCAGAACCGAGGGATGTTTCAAATGTAAAAGGTTTCAAGTTTCGAAGAAGGCAGCGGGGCAGGGGAAGGGGCTTGGGCGAACTGAGGGGAATATCTGTGAGAGGGTAGGAGGCAAGAGAGGTTAAATGGCAAAAAAGGGGGGGTGGTAATGCGATGCAAAACGATAGGGTAAAGAAACGAAAGATGGCCTGGGTGTAAGTGGGGGAAGCAGAATCATCCCCAACAGTTGCTGATCAAGAACATGTAGAACTCAATGTGGAGCCTGGAAGGTTGGAAAGTATCTATGGATTCCAACCTTTAGGTTTCGTCTTTATTTAACGCAACCCACAAACAATATGGTTATTGCAAACTTTTCCACTATTGTCAATTAGTGACTTTTCCTTTGCAATTTGTGTGAAATCCAACTTCATTTGCAAACAGTATGTCCAGGCAGGGCTCATTATCGCTCAGAGGGAGGCCATTTGGCACAATGAGTCCATGCTAGCTCGGCAGAGCAAGCGAGTCCTGCCGATTCCCTCCCTCTATCCGTGCAAATTTATTTCCTTCAAGTGCCCACCCAATTTATTTTTGAAATCAACATTGATCACCCTTCTATCACCCTCAATATCAGTGAGTTTCAGGAGATGATCACATTCAGTGTTAAACAATTCTTCCTTAATCCTTGCCCGCAACATTAAATCTGTGACCCCCCCCCCCGGGGTCCATTATCTAGGATTACACAGGATCTATACTATTCACTGCGACCAACGGGGAAGGTGGTGGCACAGTGGACCAGTAATCTAGAGACCTCAGGGTGGTGCTTTGGGACCCAGGTTCAAATCCCACCAGGGCAGGTGATGGCATTTGACTGCAATAAAAATCTGGAATGAAAAGTCTACCGATGACCACGAAACCATCGCCGATTGTCTTAAAAGCCCAGCTGGTTGACAAATGCCCTTTAGGGAAGGAAATCTGCCGCCCTTACCTGGTCTGGACTACGGGTGACTTCACACCCACATTGACTGGGGCAGGACGGCACGGTAGCACAGTGGTTAGCACTATTGCTTCACAGCGCCAGGGTCCCGGGTTCGATTCCCGGCTCGGGTCGCTGTCTGCGCGGAGTCTGCACGTTCTCCCCGTGTCTGCGTGGGTTTCCTCCGGGCGCTCCGGTTTCCTCCCACAAGTCCCGAAAGACGTCCTTGTGAGGTGGATTGGACATTCTGAATTCTCCCTCTGTGCACCCGAACAGGCGCCGGAGTGTGGCGACTAGGGGCTTTTCACAGTAACTTCATTGCAGTGTTAATGTAAGCCTACTTGTGACAATAATAAAGATTATTATTGGAAATGGCCAAGGAAGCCTCAGGGGCAGTTAGGGATGGGATAAAAGCTCCCTCTGGGAATGAGTTCTGCATTTTTTTGTCCCTCTCTGGGCAACGATGTTTCCCTTGAATTCCCATTGGATTTATTCGTGACCATGGGCGGGGATCTCCGTCCTGTCAAGGCAGCCGGATTCTCCCGTCCCGCTGTGATAAACGGGAGATTCGGCTGGGCGCCAAATTCTCCGTCTTCGCCAGCAGGGGTCGCGAGACCGACCGGTGGATCCCGCGGGTCTGTCACCGATGGCCTCTAGCATGCTCTCCCCCAGCAAGAGAAAACATTCTCTCTCTCCGTGCGCTTGCTAATTATTTGAATGATTAAACCAATATATTTCTGTCTGCAGGTTAACTCCCACTCAGGAAATCTCGCTCTCATTCACAACTGCGAACAATCTCTGCTTTCTCAACTGCCAATAAATTGGTTCCTTTCCCCCCTCGCACACACCCACCCACACACGCCTGGCCATTCATAACAACCGCACATACCTCGCGTCACACCGCCTTCCAATTATTTTTACCAACTTTTCATTCATGCCTTAAGAGACGCAGACAATCGTTTTGAAACGCAACCGTGGAGCCTCACAATCATAATTTTCTACCCCCCCCCCTCACTCTTTTTGCTGTCTTTATAAGTGACCCGTTAAAATATTGCTGTTTTGCTGTTGACCTTTGTAAATTCACTTACCCGCAAAACGTCTGAAAACTTTCTCCTTAAATGTTCACAGATAACCCCCCCCCCCCACCCTCCATCCCCACCATCGCCCAGCTCACCAGCTACCCGCCAATGCCGCACCCCAGTGGCTGTTCTGCTTGTGCGAGAGTAGCAACTAGTTCAAGACTATCCGACTTTGGAGGGCATCACATTCAACCATTCATATGATCGTTGTCTGAAGGGCGACACGGTGGCGCGGTGATTAGCACTGCTGCCTCACGGCGCCAGGGACCCGGGTTCGATCCCGGCCCCGGGTCACTGTCCGTGTGGAGTTTGCACATTCTCCCCGTGTCTGCCCCCCCCCCCCCCCCATCCCCCCACAGCCCAAAGATGTGCAGGGTAGGTGGATTGGCCGCGCTAAATTGTCCCTTAAAAAAAAAGAATTGGGTACTCTAAATTTATTTTTAAAGTAATGATCGATGTCCAAATGCACCCAATATGTATCCAATTACAGCGAGGGTCATTGGGGAGTAGTCGCAATCACAATCCCCCCAGTTGGCTGATTTTCATTAACCCATTCCCTCATAGGGCAGCACGGTGGCCTAGTGGTTAGCACAGCTGCCTCACGGCGCTGAGGTCCCAGGTTCAATCCCGGCCCTGGGTCAATGTCCATGTGGAGTTTGCACATTCTCCCCGTGTCTGCGTGGGTTTCGCCCCCACAACCCAAAATTGTGCAGAGTAGGTGGATTGGCCACGCTAAATTGCCCCTTAATTGGAAAAAATAATTGGGTAATCTAAATTTAAAAAAAAAAAACCCATTCCCTCATTGCTGCCTCTACATATCTGGGGCAGGATTCGAGGATATCCAGATTCGCGGCGCACCTGGACCGATGCAGCGACCGTGGAGGGTCTGGCACCGATGCCACGTGGAACACAATCGATTCCAGCCAACAAAGATGGCACAGGTTGCACTGGAGCGCGCCCATACCGTTGATGGGCCGGCTGGGGCCAGAGGGTGGCCTGGGGAGGACACTATATGACCCGTGGCCCTAAGTTCACAGTGGACAGTCAGTGGTGTGCATAGCCGTATGGCTGCTTTTCTGGCTGTCCACCCTGACCCCATAGCCGAGCTCCTGGCTACCTCCCGCTACTCCACCCCCCGGCCCTGGCAGAAGCCCCTTGGCCAGTGGTGCAACTGTCAGCAAATATGGCGATGTTGGACCCTTACCGTACCCCCCCCCCCCTCCCCCCCCCTCAGCAGCCACGGCACATGAACAAAGAACTTACAGCCCGGGAACAGGCCCTTCGGCCCTCCAAGCCTGTACCGGTCATGATACCAACCTTTGCCAAAACCCTCAGCACTTCATAGCGCCGTATCCCACTATACCCATCCTATCCATGTGTTTGTCAAGATGCCTTTTGAACGCCGTTAATGTATCTGCTTCCACAATCTCCCCTGGCAACGCGTTCCAGGCACTCACCACCCTCTGCGTAAAAAGCCTGACTTGCACATCTTCTCTAAACGTTGTCCCACGGACTTTAAACCCATGTCCCCTGGTGACTGACCCCTCCATCCTGGGAAAGAATGCCTGCCCATCCACTCTATCCATGCCCCTCATAATCTTGTTGACCTCTATCAGGTCACCCCACAACCTCCGTCGTTTTAATGAAAACAGTCCGAGTCTATTCAGCCTCTCCGCATAGCTAACACTCTCCAGACCAGGCATCATCCTGGTAAAGCTCCTCTGCACCCTCTCCAAAGCCTCCCCATCCTTCTGGTAGTGTGGTGACCAGAATTGTGCGCAATATTCCAAGTGTGGTCATACCAAGGTTATATACAACTGTAGCATGACTTGCCAGTTTTTATACTCGATGCCCCGTCCAATGAAGGCAAGCATTCCGTCTGCTTTCTTGACTATCTTGTCCACTCGTGTTGTCAGCTTCAAAGATCTGTGAACATGCACGCCCAGATCTCTCTGAATTCCTCAGAGTTTTGCCATTTACGGTATATTTCCCCTCTATGTTAGACCTACCAAAATGCATCACCTCACATTTTTCCGGATTAAACTCCATTTGCCATTTCTCTGCCCGAGTCTCCAACCCTATCCATGTCCTGCTGTATCCTCTGACACTCGTCAACACAATCTGCTACTGCACCAACCTTGGGTGTCATCCGCGAACTTACCAATCAGCGGTGTCATCGATTCACGATTTTTAAAAGCATATGTGAACTCGCCAGCGGGAATTTCCCCCAGTGGAGACGGAGAATCGGGGGGGCTCCGGGGAATACGGGGAGAGCCCTGCTAATGACATGCCAATGGCGTTTACTGTACGTGCGAAATGGAACGCTTTGACTCCACTGTTGGAGCACCGGAGAATTGCGATTTGGCATGGATCTGGCGCCCGCCACGATTTCGACGCCGGGACCGATTCTCCGCCCAATCGTGTTTACCGATTCCCCCCCCCTCCTCCCCATTTTGCTGCCATTTGATTATTGACTGTAGCTTCCATTCCGCTCCCATTTTGAGGCATAGCACTATGATCGGGAGGGGAAGCCAGAGGTTTGAGGTGGGTGGCTGGAGTGGGGTGGGGTGGGGGAGAGGGTGGTGGAGGGCGGTGATTCCGGGTGGCACCAAAGTGGAGATGGGCCATTCTCAGCAGATGGGGAGAGATCCCTTGAGATGGGGGAGAGGGCACCTAGACTCTCTCTCATGTGATGACGTACCAAGAGACCTCTTGGGTATTGGGCCTCGTGCAGAGTTTGTTTAGTTCCCTCTCTTGTTCTTTTAAAATGGTTTTCATTTACTTCTTTTTTTTAACCCAGTTTTCTCCCCCAATTCTACCTCTGAGTCTCCCTGACACTTCCAGAAATGTCTTCTCTCCCTACCCCTGCACTGTGACCTGCAGACTATGCTCCCTGACCTGTGAACTCATCCCTTTGCATGGCTGAACCAGGCCGTTTGCAACCTTGGCTTCCTGTTTGACTTCGAGCAGCGTTTGTGGCCCCTCTCCATGATCGCCTCCCACCCCCTCCTCGCCCTGAGCCTCAGTCCATCTGATTCTAAAGCCCACACCAATGCTTTCAGACTTGATGATACCAATTCCCCCCCTGGTCTGTCACCATCTGAAACTCTGCTCCTTGCATCCTGATTCTCACCTATTACACTTTGCCCACCTCCCCTGTGCTCGCTGACCGACATCGACTCTCCGCCTGGTGTTGCTGAAATTTAAAATACTCAGCTTCCTGCTCGAATCCTTCCATGGCCTCACCCCTCCCTACCTCTGAGGCCTCCTCCAGCTCTGCAATCATCCAAAGACATTTGTCACTCCCCAATTCTGATCTCTCGCGAATCCCTATTCCTCCCTCCACTATTTCTTTTTAATTAAGGGGCAATTTAGCGTGGCCAATCCACCTACCCTGCACATCTTTGGGTTGTGGGGGCGAAACCCACGCAGACACGGGGAGAATGTGCAAACCCCACACGGACAGTGGAGCCGGGATCGAATCCGGGTCCTCGGCGCCGTGAGGCAGCAGTGCTAACCGCTGCGCCACCGTACCGCCTCGGTGCACATGTCCCTAATCCGCGGCGATGCCCATTCTAAGTGGTTGGACGTTCAGCCCATTAGGTCCTCAAGAGTCACATCAACCATTGCCAAACTGAGCCAGGTCTTCACAATCCATGGTCTTTCCGAAATGTTGGTGTCAGACATTCACGGCTGACGAATTTCAGACTTTTGTCAAGTCTCAATGCAGTCATCATGTCAAGTCGGCCCCGTACCGTCCTGTCTTGGTTGGGTTGACAGAGCACGCCATGAGATCATTCAAGGCTTCCATGATGAAGCAGGCTTGTAGGCCATTGCCATTGAAATTGACAAGCTTTTCAATGGCCTTTCAACACCACGTCTGACGCCCCCACCGGGGTCACGCCTGCAGACTTGCCAACGGTCAGCGCTTGTGTACCTGTTTGGGCTTAGTGGGCGGAATTCTCCATTCCTGAGGCTAAGTACCAGCGCTAAGTAGAATCCACAGGAGTTTCTTGGCGGGAAAATCGGCACGAACCCTTCACCGATTCCAGTACCGGTGAGGGGCAAGCACGGCGCCACGTCGAACACCCGCAGATCGTGCGGTAAACTGCCGGAGAATCGCCGGGTCCCGTGCTGCGCATGCGCAGGGCTGACGAGCTGCACCGGAAGCGCCGGAAAACATGGCGCCGGTCGTGCTGGAACCCTAACCCGCCCACCCGACCCCACAGCCCACCCCCTGTCCAACCCTCACCAGTACCCTCAGCCCTAGCAGAAGCCCCCCCCCCCCCCCCCCCCCCGACCAGTGGCATGGATCCCGGACGGATGTGGTGGCACCGGACACTGTCTGCAGCTGGCACACCGGGTTCCCGACCGCTGGGATCTCACGTGGTCCTCGCCGCCGGGAACTCAGCCCGTCGGGAGCGGATCATCGCGGGCGCGCCGGCCGATAATGTGCTGACGGCGGTGCAACTGCGTGCAATGCGCGCCCTAATGATGCTGACTTGGAGGGGGCGGAGCATCGCGAACCGCCGTCTAACCGTTGCCCGCCCCGAATCCGGCGTCGGCATTCATTCTCCGCCCGATCCCCGATCCCACTTTCGGCGAAGGGCTGCGGAGAATTTCTGCCCAGCGTCCCCGAATCTGTCAGGGAGGGTGGAGGCTGGGCAAGCCTCTCAGGGAGAGTCTCAGAAAAGGGACAGGTTGTTCAACGTTGATGGCCTCATTTTGCTGGCGGACCAGGCTGGGCGCCGGGGAGAGTTGTGGAGAAGAGAGGGGCAGTCTGATACGTGGTGCAGGCACGGGGCAGCTGGGTAAAGAAGCACGACCACCACTTGCGCAAGAGATTCGAGCGAACTCCAGGAGACCAGCAATTGCGTCCCCCGCCTCTAGCTCGTACGGACCAGCCCTGCACCAAAGATTTTGGTGCCCTCGGTGGAGCCTCTGGCTTCCGTGGCTCAGGCAGAATGAGGGTCCGACAAAGGCCTAGCTCCAGAGGTGGTCAGCACGTCCTCTACAACAGGCTCGTCGTCTGCCGAACAGTTATGAACTGTGTTTCCCCGGTGTCTAATATTGCTGTCTGTCTGCCGATGTGCTAACCGTGTTTTAATATTTGTTTGACCGCAGGTTGTGGGGGAGGAGCGTGGTGATGAGGCCACTTTGATAGTCAATCCTTCCGGGGCCACGTCGCAGTTGGAACCGTTGGAACACGAGCACGAAACCCGGGGCAGGAGGGTGGCGGTTGGAGCCAGGGTGTTGTTCGGAGTATATCCAAATAGTTATGTTGTGAAGACTCTTTGTGAATTTGGTTGTTACTGGTCAATAAATCCTTTAATTCATTACTTGTCACATCGAGTCGTCTTGAGTTATTCCACTTGGCATTCGTGTTGGGCCATTCAGGGGTGGTAGAAATTTAGAATTCTGGTTCTAAATTGGATGTTGGCAGTCATTGGAAATTAAGGCTGATAGATATTTAATGATTAGTTGGAGGTATCGGAAGATATGGGGATTGTGCAGAGCAATGACTCTAATTGAACAGATGAGTCAGCACGGATGGGATTGGGGAGGAGGGGTAACGGGCCCAGTGTGACTATGACCTCTCCCTCCCCTTCCCCACCCCCAGCCCCCACCCACACTTACCCTATCCACCCATTCACCCCAACCACACTCCATCCCGTGACCCCACCCTCTAACCTATCCCATCCCCTCACACCCTCACCCCATCCCACCCACACCCCATTCCCCCTATCCCACCCTCCAACCTATCCCATCCCCTCACACTCTCACCCCAACCTCATCCCATCCCCCTACCCCACCCCAACCACACCCTATTCCCCCCACCCCACCCTCCAACCTATCCCACCCCCTCACCCCCCCACTCTGCCCCCAACCACACCCTATTCCCCCTACCCCACCCCCAACCTATCCCACCCCCTCACCGCCCCCAACCCCCCCACTGTGTCCCCAACCTCATCCCCCACCTCACCCAACCCTATCCCATCCCCTCACCCCCACCCCATTCACCCCACTCCCAGCCCCACCCCATCCCCTCACCCCCTCAACCCCACCCCATCGCCTCACCACCCCCAACCCATCCCCTACCCCATCGCACCCGGTCAAAACACCTTACTCCGTTTCCCCCCACCCCGACCCACCCCAACCCATCCCCTCAGAGATGAGTTTGTGGGCTGGCAGAACTGGTTTGAAGGGACGAATGGCCTATCCCATCGCTCCTGACCTTTTGCCTTGCGCCTGCAGGGTTGACGCTGCATCAGATCAGATTGACCAGAGGTTGATTACAGGATGAGAAGCAGAGGGAGTGGGATATGGAATGCCAGCGGGTACAGTCTACAAGATGCAGTGCAACAACTCGCCAAGGATCCTTTGACAGCACCTTCCAAACCCATGATCTCACCCGCCTCGAAACACAAGGCCAGCAGACACATGAGGACCCCACCACCAGCAAGTTCCCTTCGAAGTCACAAAGCATCCTGACTTGAATGAATGAAAATCGCTTATTGCCACGAGTAGGCTTCAATGAAGTTACTGTGAAAAGCCCCCTAGTCGCCACATTCCAGCGCCTGTTCGGGGAGGCTGGTATGGGAATCGAACCGTGCTGCTGGCCTGCTTGAAAAGCCAGTGATTTAGCCCAGTGTGCTAAACCAGCCCCTACTTAGAACGATATCGCCTTTACCGTCGATGGGTCAAAATCCTGGAACTCCCTCGCAATCAGGAAGAGGATTGTGGGTATTCGCTGCATTGGCTGCAGCAGTTCTAGAAGGTGGGGTGCAGTTAGGTCTCGGTGGCAGATACCAACCTTGCCAGCGACGCCCACATCTCCTGAATGTATTTTTAAAAATGCCAACTTGGAGGTGGGAAGAGGATCCATTAAAGTGTTTGTTCAGTTCTATACCGTCTCTGAGCCGTTACAGGCAGTAAGAGAAGTATTTGCGACACAGCTGTAACTATCAGTCCCACTAATCTGCTCATTAGGAGGACGGACGATAGGTCAATAAACCTGGAGGAGCGAATGGGGGTTTCTGAGCGTACAAGTGTACCTGTCTGGGGGGGGGGGGGGGTCCTGTCAGACGCTTCGCATGCAGCGGGGGTAATTAACAGGGAGCTAAACGCGTGCCTCCCGAGCTTGCTTGGCGTGGCCCAGGAACAATTCGGCCCGAATCACCGTGATTCAGGCCTGTGTCATTTCCGCCACTTACCTGCTCGCAGGATGCTGCGGAGGGGATTGAAGAGGACTTTCTTTTTTTAACACTGTTCCTGCAGTGGGAGAAGATCAATCGCACCACACTTCTCGCCCTTTCGAGTTCACGGCTGGCTGCACCGAGCTCCAGACGGAGAAGTAGAAAGCCAGCCACTTCGTAGTGCGGGCATATGGGAAACCCTGGTTCAGTAAGAGCGGTGCGATACTATTGGTGCAGCAAGTGGTTAACTGGTTCGCTGGAAGCAGATTTAGTCAGCGCTTCCAAAGGGGAAATTGGACGTACACTGGATGGCAACAGATTCGCAGGGGAATGAAACACTTGTCCGATCACTGCCCACCCTGAATGCTGGCTGCTTTTGCATCAAGCAAACAACCAACAAAAAAAAGTAGCAACTTGCATTAATATAGCGTCCTTCCCGCGGCAAGGTGCTTCACAGGAGCGTCATCAGACACAAGGTGCCTCTGAACCGCTTGGTAGGGCAAGAGACCAAACACTTGGTGGAAGAGGTAGGTTCTGAGGAGGAGAGAGAGGTGGAGGTTGATGGAACCATCAATTCACCAGACATGTGTTTCCGATGTGAAGCTAGGCTTTAATCGACTTACTTCAGAGCCAGCCTGTTACCTGTCGATGAACTTGTAGTGACCCAGGCTGACTCTGGACACGGGTGCTTATACACGGGCACTAGGGGGAGGAGTCGTGGGCGGAACCAAGGGTGGAGCCCAGTACAAGTTCCTAAGTGCTCCCAGCGCTACTCCCTCTAGTGGTAGGACAGCGCTACTGCGCTTACAACAAGTGTGAATTAACATGTATATTAACATATATTACATTCACCACAGAGGTCTCGTGGTTTTGTCACGGGACTATTCATCCAGAGACCCAGTAATGCTTTGGGGACCCGGGTTTACCACCACGGCGGAATTCGGCCTCAATAGAAATCTGGAAAATGCCCAGCGAGGACTGTTGTCCATTGGTGTAAAAAAAAAACCCATCTAGTTCACTCTGTCCTTCAGGGAAGGAAATCTGCCGTCCTTACTCGGTCTGGTCTACATGTGACTCCAGACACGTAGCAACGTGGTTGAGTCAAGCCGCTCAGTTGAAGGGCAGTTAAGGATGGGCACTAAACGCTGGCCCAGCCGGGGACGCCAACATCCCGTCAAAAAGAATTACAATAAAAAAAAGACATTAAGGTTTCGGTGGAATTGTCCTCCCTAACCTCGAAGGTTCGAGCTCGGGCCGCCAGTGGCGTAGCACTAAACATCGGAGACGTGGAAGAGGCCGGAGCTGGGGGAGCGGAGAAAAAAGCACCTGATGGCGACGAGGGTTGCTCTGTGAATTAGTTGTTCTGTTTCCTGTAGGGGGGAGTGTTGAGGGAGTGGACGGTTCCAGTCGCTGCAAAGCCAGCGTCCAATGTGGGACTCACTTTCAAGGGGGCGGCACTGCCCTGATGGGCCGAATGGTCACCCGTTTTTAGCTGGTGGAAGGATGAATATTTGCCAGGACACCCAACGCAACCCCCCCCCCCCCCCCAGCTCTGTTTCAGGACAGTGCCTGTACTACCAGAGAGAGAGTGGACGGGGCCTTGGATTAATATAATAATAATGATCAGAATAATAATCTTTATTGTCACAAGTAGGCTTACGTTAACACTGCAATGTGAAGTTACTGTGAAAATCCCCTGGTCGCCACACTCCGACGCCTGTTCGGGTACACAGAGGGAGAATCCAGAATGTCCAATTCACCGAACAAGCACGTCTTTCGGGACTTGTGGGGGGAAACCGGAGCGCCCGGAGGAAACCCACGCGGACACGGGGAGAAGGTGCAGACTCCGCGCAGTGACCCAAGGCAGGAATCCAACCCGGGACCCTGGCGCTGTGAAGCAACAGTGCTGACCACTGTGCTACCGTGCCGTCTCAAACCTCGACTGGGGGTTCCGGCCCAGAGCTCCTGCCTGCGGAATGCCGCGTGAATTCGCAGCTTTCCGACTCTGTGAGGGTGCGCCAGCGATCGGGCCAAACCGACACCGCTTGGCACAATTAAAAACCTTTACCGGCTGAATGAGTGGGTGGGCACGGAGGAACCAAGCGACCATCCCATTCTGTGAGGCTTACATGAGGCTTTCATGAAATCTTTAATTTTAGATTTTCATTGATAAAAAATGTCACAACAAGGTCCATAAATACGGCCGTCTAAAGTCATCCAGTAAGTTGGGAGCTTTGCCGCATTTGCTCTGTGTTAATCATTGCAAATTGCAGGCAATGGCTCAATCATTTTTTAAAAAACAGATGATTAAACTACAAGATACAACACCATCAATCTTGTTTAAACGATTCCGCTGGAACAAACCATCTGAATCCTCCTTCACAATAGGTTAAGCGATTCTCTTTTCCCTTCTCTCTCTCCGCAGCTTATTTTATTTCGTTTTGGCCGCATCAGCCCCAATCATCCTTGGTGCCTAATTAATGATCCGATGTGAAAATATGGCAAAAGATTAAAGTGGTCTGAAGTTATTTTTGAGCTACCGGACTGTGCATTCTTCCCGTGCCAGCTGGGTCAGTGGGTGTCTGGGCCAGTGGACTGCCATCGGCCGCGTCCACACACAGCCACCCTTGGGGTCTCTGGACGGTGGGTAGCCCCGGGAACACGGGATGGCAGATCACTCAGTGCCAATCATGCCACCGAGTGCCAATCACCATGCCGCCTCCTCTCGCCAGGTCGCTCAGCCACCTTCCTTACAGAGGCCTGGACAATCAACTCGCAGATCCATTCTTGCCGCCATCGGTTGCTTCAGCCTGCGCTCTTCCAACTCTGGCCTCTTGGCCCACCCTTCATTTTTCATGCCCGCCATTGAGGCCTTCAGCCTTCTCGACCTCAAGTGCTGGAATTGTCCCCCTTAAACCTCAACGTCTCTCCCCCTCCTCCTTAAAACCGTGCCTTGCCCGTCAAGATTCTGGTATTTTCTTCGACCACGTCCAATGTTGTTCGATGACTCTCCTGTGAAGCACCTTGGGATAGTCTCCCTCAGGGAAAAGTGCCGTGAAAGAGCAATTTGTTCTCATTCTTGTCTGTTTGCTCGTAAGCAGGTGATTGAGGCAAAAACAGCCAGTGTCCACTGTGAGCAGCAATTGAAAGTTGGAACTGGGGTTCCGAGAAACCATGTTCTTGACTGGGTGGCATAATGGCGTTTTCCCGCAATGTCCCTCAACCTTTCCAAACTGCGGAGGGCCAGGCTCGACACAGTTCATGGAGGTAGACTAGGATCGTCAACCCTCCAGGATAGACCTGGAGCCTCCAGGAATTGAAGATCACTTTCCTCGCCACTGCTGTGTTCCACCCTGGCGTAAAAACAGCAGGATATTAAAAAAGATTAGCTTTTTCCCCCCGTTATTTTCATTGAACATTTCTCTTTACCAGATATAGAATAGTGAAAATAGGGGAAGGGGGGCCCGGTGGTAAGGGTCTATTGGCTGACAGTCGAGCATCATCCAATCGGTTATTGAGTCTTTTTTGAGGCTTTCTGATTGGAGGAGGCAGGCCGCACGTCACGGGGATGGGCCATGTTGGCCGGCTGATGGCTGGAGTGTGGGCGGGGAAAGTCATGTGGCGAAATACATTGAATCGCGGTTGGCAGGGTAGTTACTCTGGCTGCCCACCTCTCTCCTGTAGTCTTGGGTGGGTGGGGGTGCCCGCTGGCATTGCTGTCATCTCCCGGGACTGGTAGACACCAGAGTGCATTGTGGGCGCTGGGAACAACATTAATGTTAACCTTCGTTTGGTTTTGTGGCTCACCGTTGTTTCAATTTGGACTGAAATCAGGGGAACTCTCTTCAGCGGGAGGGTTGTGAATCATTGGAATTCAGATGGTCGCGGATGCTTCACCATTGAATGTATCTAAGGATGAGTTGGCCAGGTTTGTTTTGGTCACCGAGGGAATTAAGAAATATGGGCGCGGGGGAGAATGTGAAGTGGAGGTAGAAGGTTCTCCATCGTTGTGTTGACTGGTGGAGTGAGCCCGAGGTTTGTGTGGTCTACGCCTTCTCTTACTTCTTCAATTATTATCTCAACGCTTTCAACATAGGTTAGCTCGAAGCTGGCCCGTCTCTACAATCTCGCGCATATTAAAGGAACTTTTCTTTCGCAAACTTGTGGTGGGGGGTGGGGGGGTTTCTGTGCTCCGCCATTGGTCCCGCTACTGTCAGCGTGAATTCCCATTGTTTGCACCCACCTCTCCCCCACACCTCCCAACCCCAGGTACCCGCAGTTGGCGGGGTGGGCTGGGGGGGGCACCATCAGCCGAACCGGATGATCCCGCCGATGGGAACAGCCGGAAAACCCCGCCCCGTGATGTCCCAAAACAAACTATGGGTGGAATCACCCAGTCCCGCCCACGGCCGGGATTTTCCAGCCCCGGCGAAGGGCAATGGTCGAAATCCCCCGTTCTTGTCCGCCGCTGGGATTTCCCGGTGCCGCTGGATGTTGAACGGAGTCTCGGCTGGAACGCCAAATTGTCCGTCCCAATTGGCAACGGGTTCCGCCACGGGCGAGACTGGAGAATCCTGCCCGATGGTGCAAGTTCCCTGTCGCTGCCCATGACGGTTCCCCGGCGCAGGCAGGGGTATAAGGTACCGGCCTGTATGGACACAGTGCTTTGAAAGACTTTTCAAACTTCGGCTTCACTGTTAGCGGTGTGGCCTCCTGGTTTGGGGGAGGTTATTGTGCTTTTAGTCAAATCGGCTGTGGGTTTTAATGAGATGTAATTATGACGTGTGTGAGGCAGACCGGGAGCAGGGAGGCAGAGGATGGCAACTCATGAAATGAATTCAAACACTGAGATAAATCCACCCTTAAGTGACAAGCGGGAATAAACTGCAAGGATCATAATCCATTCAAGGCTGTATGTCTCTTCACTTGCATTCACTGCTAGCTCATTCCCGTGTGTATATGGTCTTTTCTCAACATTCAAGAGGTTCAATACCATCCAGGACAAATCCTGATTGATTGGCAGTTCCGCCCCCCTCCCACATTAAACGTCCACTCCCCCCAATCCCGACACACAGTGGCAGCATTGTGGACCACCTACAAGGCTACTCGCCAAGGCTCCTTCGCCAGCACCTTCCAAACCTGCGACCTCGTGCGCCCAGAGGAACAAGGGTGACAGATGCCTGGGAACGCCACCAGCCAGAGAGCCCCCTCCAAGCCAGATACCACCCTGACTTGGAAGTATATTGGCCGTTTCGTCACTGTCGCGGAGTCAAACTCCCTCCCTAACAGTATCATGGGTACACCTACGCCACATGTTCAAGCAGCGGTTCAAGCAGGCGACTCACCATCACCTTCTCAAGGGGCAACTTCAAAGGGGGCAGCACGGTAGCAATGTGGATAGCACAATTGCTTCACAGCTCCAGGGTCCCAGGTTCGATTCCGGCTTGGGTCACTGTCTGTGCGGAGTCTGCACATCCTCCCCGTGTCTGCGTGGGTTTCCTCCGGGTGCTCCGGTTTCCTCCCACAGTCCAAAGATGTGCAGGTTAGGTGGTTTGGCCGTGATAAATTGCCCTTAGTGTCCAAAATTGCCCTTAGTGTTGGGTGGAGTTGTTGACCTTGGGTAGGGTGCTCTTTCCAAGAGCGGTGCAGACTCGATGGGCTGAATGGCCTCCTTCTGCACTCTAAATTCTATGAAACTAGGGATGGGTATTAACTACTGGCCTAGTCAACGATGCTCATATTCCAAAAATGCAGTAAAAGAAAAACCCATAGAGTCTAAAATGAGATATTCCTGGAGGCGGGTACCTCATGGCCATTGTGGGGGAAGCCTTTGAATCCTTCAATGAAAAATTGTTTTCATAGAATCATGGAATTTACAGTGCAGAAGGAGGCCATTCGGCCCATCGAGTCTGCACCGGCTCTTGGAAAGAGCACCCTACCCAAGGTCAACACCTCCACCGTATCCCCGTAACCCAGCAACCTCACCCAACACCAAGGGCAATTTTGGACACTAAGGGCAATTTAGCATGGCCAATCCACCTAACCCTGCACATCTTTGGACTGTGGGAGGAAACCGGAGGAAACCCACGCAGACACGGGGAGGACGTGCAGACTCCGCACAGACAGTGACCCAAGCCAGAATCGAACCTGGGACCCAGGAGCTGTGAAGCAATTGTGCTATCCACAATGCTGCCGTTTTGCTGCGTTCCTCAAGAGGTGAAGGAGTCAGGCCTCTCCCCCCCCCCCCCCCCCTCCCCCACTCCATCCAAGTCCTCAATTGTCCTGAAGCAATCTGAACCCTGAACGTTGCCCGTCTAACCGACTGGGGCATCGGGGTCCGGTGGGGACCACCACGGCTGGAAGACGGCTCACCCGTTTAATTTTGAGGTCTGCTCAGCAAGGCAGAAAGCAATTTGAGTTTGGCTGGAGTTTAATATGTCGGGCACATCAACAGAGATGTCTATTTGCCTTGTAAAAATAACAGACAGATTGCAATGCGCAAATTGTCATTTGGAAGATGTAGCAGGATTGCCAAGGGAACTCATTTATTGAATCATCTGGAGCAGGATCTAAGCAGCATTTGGGGCAGGGAGGAGGGAAGGGAGTGGGGGTGGGGGGGGGAGGGGGGGGGGGGAGATGGTGGGTTCGGTAGTGGATGTGGAGGGAATGTTGTCACAGGTTCTGGCACTTGCTTTAAACAGGAGGTACCAGTAAACATCACAGGACAAAACATTTGAAAAATATGAAGCGCTTTCTCATTATCTGCTGAGTGCTATTAAATGGAGCGTACTTGAATCGCCACTTCACATAACAGATGTCATCTCTGTTACCAATAGGAGGAAGACGTGGAGGAAAGTGAAAGCTTTCAGTACCAGCCAGCAGGACCAAACAGTAACAATCAGGAAAGGTACCGGGGCCTCCTCCACTGCCAACAATTTATCATCTTCTGGGCGGCTATTTGTCCACAGCCCCCCCCCCCCCCCCCCCCTCCTCCCCGGACCCTGCACCAAATTCCCTCCCCCGCCCTCATTAAGTTGATTCTCGTCCCCATCAACATTTAGCGGGGGGGGGTTGGAGGGGGTGGAGGGGGTGGGGGTTGTTGAATACCTCATTTCCCACCTGGTCTATCCGGCACTTTGGAGGCCGGAGCCCGGTTTTGAGGCATTAAGCGACGGCCTTCCGCCGCCGCCGGGGGTCCAAAAACGCAACGGCTCCCAGAGAGAGAGAGAGAGGGAGAGGAGGAGGAGATATCATCGAAACACACCCGGGGTTTCTGGGGGGCGCGAAACGGGGAAAAGGAGCTGCTGGAAATCGGGATCTAACATGCCGGGGGTGCTCACAGGGTGGGGCGGAGTCCGCCGAGGTGCAAACAGAGGTGACGCGTTCCAGGGCGAGGCGGCCTTTTCCCCATCAGAGCTGGTTTCCGAGTCTGAAAGGGGCTGGATAGGGTTGGACACTGAGAGGTTGTTACCGCTGGTCGGGGAATCTAAAACACTGGGGGGGGGGGGGGGGTTGGGGGAGTGCAGCCCGGGGGTGGGGGGGGGGGTTTGGGGAATGCAGCCTGGGGTGGGGCGGGGGGGGCAGCCTGGGGGTGGGGGGGGGGGGGTTGGGGGAGTGCAGCCGGGGGGGGGGGGGGGGGGGGTTGGAGGAGTGCAGCCGGGAGGTGGGGAGGCAGGGGGTTGGGGGAGTGCAGCCGGGGGGTGGGGTTTGGGGGATGCAGCCTGGGGGTGGGGCGGGCGGGGCGGGGGTGCAGCCTCAGATAAGGGGCCAAAGATTTAGGACTGAGATGAAGAGAGATTAGTCCGCTCGAAGGCCAGGATTCTATCCCCGTTCCCCCCCTCTCCCGCCCAGTGGGATATTACGGTCCCACCAAAGTAAATGGCAATTTAAGTGGAAGGCCTCATATGCTGGGGGTGGGGGGGGGGGGGGGGGGGGGGGGGGGGCGCTGAGACTTGTCCATAAAATCCTTGTGAATCTTTGGAACTCTCTACTCCCAGAGGTGCCCCGCTGTTGAATGAATGGAAGGCCGAGGTAGGCCGGATTTTTGGTTTATCCGGGACATTGGAGCAAAAGGCGAAACTCTGGAAATACCCGGCAGGTCCGGCGGCGTGGGTGCAGAGAGGAACGGAGTTAACGTTTCAAGTCGGTAGTAAATGCAGTGATGATGGGGTGATGAACAACAAAGAGGTTATTTTTTTTTTGGAAATGTTTTTTATTGAGTTTTCATATTTTATATCCCACAAATTACAAATTATTAGAAAAAAAACACGCAAAAATTAACATGTATATTTACAGGCAAGCATCTTCATAATAACAACTGTGGCCACCCCCTTTAACCGGCATACATATTTTACATTCCCCAATATGGCCGAGGCACATGTTTATAGGCATTTATTTACAATTTGGTTTTGGGCCTTAGCTTGCCATCAGACTGTCGCTTGTGGCTTTGTCCTTCCTTTTTTTTTGGAATAATTTTAATTCAAGTTTTCAACAACAAATTTTATCACAACAGAGAAAAACAGTAACCCCTCCCCTCCAATACAAAAATAATAAATTAACAAGAAAAAGAAATAAGCATAAAACCATGAGAACAAACCCCCATAACGAACCCGTAGCCCTCCCCCCCCCGGCTACCTTCCCCGATTCCCGTCCATTTCCCCCTGATTCTTGGCCACCCGGCTATTCTTACTCTTGTTCGTTGGCCACTTTCAGCACGGGGATCGCAGTCGGCTGCAAAAGCCCGCGCTCCGTACCGAAATCCCCGTGCTCGTTCCCCATTGGCCGATGGGTCACATGACAGTTTTTAACACAGTTCATCAGAAACGCAGCCCGTCCGGGGACATTCTCTGTCTCCGGGATCGATGTAGCTCAACTGGTTGCGTTTCCGCTGCAGAGGTAGCTGCGATTGGACCTGCTTCACTGGAACTCTCTCTTGGCTGCAGCACCTCACTTTCCACCCCTTCCTCAGTTCCGCTGGGAGCGGTGCCTTGGCCCACCACTGACCCGATCGACCGCTCCACCCGTCGGGAAAATGTCAACACTGCTCGCTGGCACAATGGGGGTCAGGCAGGAGCACCGGCCCCTGGGACGCGCCACCTGTCCCCAAGAAAGATCCACGCGTTCCTTCAAAAACATGTCCTGCGCTTTAACTTAATCGGAAGTTAAGCCTTGTCCATCACGACTCTCGGGACCCAACTTGGTCCGCTTTGAAAATCCTTGACAAAAAAACTGGATTGTCTAATCTCAATTTCTCACTTGCTCTTTCCACATTTGCAGAATCATGGTACCTTTTCTGAAAACTCTGCCTCGCCTCCACCCTCCCTGCCAAATTTGATTAATAAGGGGATCAGGGGTTATGGGGAGAAGGCAGGAGAATGGGGGGGATGAGAAAAATATCAGCCATGATTGAATGGCGGAGCAGACTCGATGGGCCGAGTGGCCTGATTCTGCTCCTATGTCTTATGGTCCGATGGTTTTTACCAGGCTCAACCTGGTTTGCAAGCGACGACCCATCAGCAGCTCTGCTGGAGCTATGCCAGTGGTGGTCTGAGGGGTGGTTCGGTAGACTAACAGGAACCGTGGCATCTTGGTTCCCCGGTGACGCAGGCGATGGCTCCTTCAGACCAGCCTTGCATGTCTGATCTGCGTGTTCAGCCAACCCATTCGATGAGGGGGGTCACACGGTGCGGTGCGAACATGCTTTAAACATCAAGAACTGCTGGCATCCCGCACTTGTGAGCGCAGTTCCATTGTCCGAGACAAGTAATTCTGGTGCACCGTGGGTGGTGAAATGGTGGCACGGTCTCCCAACCCTGGTGTATTAAGTTGTTGACTTCATTTCAAATACCTTCATCCATTCTGAACGGGCGCCCACGAGCAAAAGGAGCATGACGTCCAAGAATGGGCCAACATAGAGGGGGAACATAATCTACATGCACTCTCACCCAAGGTCAAACCAGGGGTGTAAGGGAGCTGTGGCTGGTATAGCTGGCATCGGTCACATTGTTTCACAGCCCATTCTACATCCGCACCGATGCCAGCCCCCACCCCCCCCCCCCCCCCCCGTTGCTTCTCGTCATCATTTCCATCTTGGAGTCGTCCGAATGGGCGCCACGTAATCCATCAACAGCGACTCTCTTCCCTGTATGGGGACAACCACTCCCATTCCCCAAAAGGTTAAAACCATCCACGCATCTCAGTGAGTTGGTAAGACTTAATTTCCTCCAAAGCTTTCTCGTCCCCCCCCCACTCATGCAGTGGCGATATGTTTAAGCTTTAATAACGATGCCCCTCTATTGGTCCAATGTTTAATTTGCTGCACGGTCACATGTAAGGAATCCAGAAAGTTAGAGGCCATTGCGACACGCTAGCACAGTGGCTAGCACTGTTGCTTCACCGCGCCAGGGTCCCGGGTTCGATTCCCAGCTTGGATCCCTGTCTGCGCGGAGTCTGCACGTTCTCCCCCGTGTCTGCGTGGGTTTCCTCCGGTTTCCTCCCACAAGCCCCGAAAGACGTGCTTGTTGGGTGAATTGGACATTCTGAATTCTCCCTCTGTGTACCCGAACAGCCGCCGGAGTGTGGCGACTAGGGGCTTTTCACAGTAACTTCATTACAGTGTTAATGTAAGCCTACTTGTGACAATAATATGATGAAAGATTATGACTAGAGAGGGCGGTGCGCTTTCTGGTAACGGGAGGCGACTTAAAGCATCTGCATTAGCCAAGTGAGCTCCCGGTTGATGTTGGAAAGTATATACATGGGCTGATAAGAATAGTGCCCAGTGCTGTATGCGAGCAGAAGCAATTGGTGGAATCGATTTGTCTTCGTTAAAGAGCCCGAGAAGTGGCTTGTGGTCTGTGATGATAGCGTAATGCCTCCCATACATGTACCGACAAAACTACTAAAGATTCCACTGTGATGGAGGCTACCTTGCCCACTCTCACATTATTCAGGGACAAGGCACTCCATTCACTCTGGGGCAATCCTCCATACTGTACACGGAGGTTGGATTATTTACTCTGCTGGTACTGGGAGGGCCCTGCCTGTTTCTATACCTGTGCCTCAAACGTCTTTTCTTCCACTCGAAGCACTCTAAACCTTCTTCCACACGCGAAGCATTCTAAACGTCTCTGGGGAGTGGCTTCCCCGTACCGATAGCACTCTGTCTTATTCCTAGGCTGTTGTTTAAATCTTCTATACTTTATGGCTCTTTGGACCTCTGCGTTCTTCTCTCTACTTAAATCAGCTCTTTCACTCCAGGTTCCACTGCTGCTCACGGCTTGCCACCTTAACTGGTGAGCCACATTGCACTGTGCACTTTACAGCTCCAGCGACTTTTTAAGATTTAACTCTGATTCAGCCAACAACTTTCTCTGTATAGCTGCATTGTTCACACCGCATACCAATCGGTCCCTTAACATGTTATTCAATGCTGACCCGAGGGAGACTCGTTGGTGCAGTGGTTAGCACTGCTGCCACACGGCGCTGAGGACCCGGATTCGATCCCGGCCCCGGGTCACTGTCCGTGTGGAGTTTGCACATTCTCCCCGTGTCTCCGTGGGTCTCACCCCCACAACCCAAAAAGAAAAAGAATTGGGCACGCAAAATTTATTTTTAACTAAATGCTGACCCAAAATTGCAAAGCTCCGCCATTTGTCTTGGTGATGGTACAAAGGCCACAATGATCTCCCCTGGGCTTCTACCCGTGGAGTTAAATTTGTCTCTTTGTAATATAAGTCAGGGCTTCAGGTTATAACACCGTTTTGCTCGCTCAATGAGCTCTGCAAATGTCTTTGCGTGAGGAGCATCTGGGGACGTTAAATTCCGGGTCAAGTTATACGTCTGGGTCCCACGCGCAGTTAGCAAAATAACATTCTTGCCATTCACCCCCTCTATTTCATTAGCACAAAACAAATATTGCAAACGCTTCACATACTGTACCCAGTCCTCTGGAGCAGCATTGAAAGGTTCTAATTTTCTGAAGGGAGCTCTGACTACCTCGCCCTTGGTCTCGATTGGCTTTGACCCTTGCATCCAAACTTACCTTCAAAATCCCTTTCTGCAGTGAACTCTCAGTATTTTGGATTGGATTGGATTTGTTTATTGTTACGTGTACCGAGGTACAATGAAAAGTATTTTTCTGCGAGCAGCCCAACAGATCATTCAGGACATGGGAAGAAAAGGGGAGTTAACGAATGTAAGTTAAGTAAAAAGTGGATCTATTGGGGAGAGCTTGCAGAGAGTCGCCTCGCTCCGGCGCCATCTTGGAATCAAGCTGCTTTGTCTTTTTGTCACTTTGTTTTTCCTCGTCGCCAATGTAGTAAATGCAATGATTGGTGACCACCAGCTGCCTAACGAACAACAAAGGGTTTATTAACAATTAAACTATATACAGAGCACGACAATCGATGTCTTCATTCCCAGCACGAGGATCGCAACTGGCTACGAGTGCCCGCGCTCTGAACCGAAATCCCCGCGCTCGTTCCCCATTGGCCGATCCAGTCATATGACCCAGTTTTCTTTCACGTTCCAGCATCCGCAGTATTTTGCTTCTGTTCAAGGGATGTGGGGAATGGGTGGGAAAGTAGAGTTGAGGCCCCAGATCAGTCATGATCGTATTGAATGGCGGAACAGGATCGACAGGCCAGCTGGTGTACTCCTGTTCCTTGCTCTTGTGTTCTTGACACTTAGCTTCAGTGAGGAAGCTTTGTTAAGACCCTTCAAACATAAAAATATCCCTCCCTGAATTACCAACAGGACTTGACCACTGCCGAAAATGGAGACACGTTTTAAAGACATTTTTTTTTTAAAATTCCAATTTTGGGGCAATTTTAGCATGGCCAATCCAGCTACCCTGCAGATCTTTGGGTTATGGGGGTGAGACCCACGCAAACATGGTGAGAATGTGCAAACTCCACACAGACAGTGACTTGGGGGTGGGATTGAACCCCGGGTCCTCGGCACCGTGAGGAAACAGTGCCTACCACTGCATCACCGTTCTACCCTAAAAAGGGAGACACGTTGCCGAAGCTTTTCACCTTTAACTTATCAGGGCAAAAAGAAGGAACCATTACTTCATTTCAGCATCTGTCCCAATGATTGCCAGACCGAAAGATTCGCTTTTCATCGACACCCAAGTTCTGCCCGACCATATGATTTAAGCCATGGTTTCACGTGACCAACTGATCTCCCATAATGTTGATCCAAGGTTGGCAGTAAGGCTGTGCCGTTTAGACCTTCCCCCTATTTGTTACCTCCCGTTACGGTTTAAGGTCAGCTGGGGTCAGTTTGCAGACTGGAGGACGTCTGTAAGTCTCTTGCTTCAGGTCAAACAATTAGCCGCTTGAAGCGACTTCCGCTCTTATTGGAGTGCGGAGTTCAGACCTTTGGATGGAAAGGACGTGGGTGAAATGTCTGTCGTTCAGCCTAACTCTGGCTAAGAGCGGAATAAGAGGCGCGTGTGCCAGTTTTGCCACTTTCTGCGGACCCTCTGCCAAGCAAATCAGTGCTGGGGCAATTAGGGACGAATGGGCCAAACGGTTGGCCTTGCCAGCGATGTCCGCATCCCTTAAAAAGAAAGAAACAAAATCAATTCAGAGCATTTAATCTTCAACTGAGCGGGCAGGGTGGTTACAAGGAACAGAAGCGAGTCTGCTTGGAAAGGAAATTAGAGGTGAGCCAGTTTTCTCCTGTTGTGAGTGAGTGGATAGATTATCTTGCGTTGCTTGGCTCTCAATGTATTGATAACATCCAAGAGAGCGAGCAGTTCAATGGTCGCCGCACCTTCATCAATGACAACACCCCCCCTCCCCTCCCGCCTTCATGATGCCATGAGGCTGGCTGCTAAACCATGATATTTAATCCCTGCCCGCCTCTCATTTTCTCTCTGCGTCGTCTCTTTCCCAGCTTGGCATCATGGGACAGCAGGGAGAAGTCGGCCATTTTAAGTCCCCTGCGGCCCGGCTGATCCATGCCTCAACTCCCAGCTTTACCTGCTGTAGGATCCTGCACGGGACCTCCGGGTGGGAATGCTGGCCTTCCTCATGCTCCTTACGGAACACCAGCTCCCCTGACTCGGGGCGGAGTATTTCAATTACCCATTGTATATATAAAATCGGCCAGTAAGGCACTGATCAAGCAGGAGCCTGGTCGGGGTTTACCAGGAAGTGTACCTATATATCCCCGTGTCCTTATTAGACCTGTCTTTGCTCCAAATATTTTACTATCCTCACCCAACTAAAATCTGACAACGACAGTATTTAAAATTTCAGTTGACACCCAGCTTCAACAACCGTTTCCTGCGATGAAGTTCGGGATCTACGCTAACCAAATGCTTCCTGATTTCACTACTGCCCGTCCTGATTCTCGTTTTAACATCGTGTAACCTTTGTCCTGGAAGCCTTTGCCAGTAGAATCAATTTCTCCGCCTCTGCTTTTTTTTATTATTGATGCCGGCCGAGGACCAATCGGCAGCACCCTCGCCTCTGAGCGACAGGCTCCTGGGTTCAAATCCCGCTCGAGTACAGCAATTCCCTGAGGCAATACTGAGTGAGTGATGTACCATCAATTGGACGCGAGACACGATGAAGGTCTAAACTTAGGCTTTAATCAGCTAGATGTTAGCCCGGTGATCGACTACAGCGAAAGGCCGACCGCCGGGAACTCTGGGTACTTATACCCCGCCTCGGAGGCAGGGTCTACTTGTCTCTCGACCAATTGGTGAGCAGTCACATGACTAGTCCCAGCCAATCAGCCGAGAGGCACATGACCAGCCAGAGCCAATGGGAAACCAGTGCTCTGCACCAATGGCAGTGCCCCTATTCATACCACCACAGTGAGTGTTGCACTATCAGAAATGATGGGCGGGATGATCTGCCCCTCCTTTCCGTGGCGTGTTTTGCGGCTCTGGAGGCGCCCCGTCATTGGCTCGCTGTGGGAACTTCCAGCCCCACCGCTGTCGACGGGTTTTCCGTTGAGCGTGCCCTCCAGAGCCAGGGAACCCACGGTGGGGAGGTGGGGGGTAGTTGGGGGAGGGCGGGGTCCCACCGGCGGGAACGACCGTAATATCTCCACCAATACCTTTGGCTGTGATGTCAAACCCCCCCTTTACCCTCTCAGGTGGGTGCAGAAGATTGTGTTTCATCTCCATGAAGAGCAGGTGTCCAACCTCAAATTTATCCTTTGACCAAAATCGCCACAGTCGCCCTTTTGAGGGGCGAGAGCTGACTGGCGGTGATTTAACCTGAGGATCACCACGCCTCAGGCGAGGGGCGAGGTGGAAAACCTCATGAACACCCTCAGCCGGTGCGGCTGAGCAACGTTCTCACTGGAGTTGATATCTATGTTGCATTTCTTGAGCTAAGCCTTCAGGATGTCTTTGAAGAGCTTCCTTTGTCCTCCTCTTGTTCGGGAGCCTCCCTGAGCTGGGTGATGAAGATTTGCTTTGGCAGCCGGGACTCTGACATCCTAAGCCCAGGGCCGGCCCAGCGAAGTTGGGTTTGCACCATGGCCTCAGTGCCGGTACTAAGGGCTCCTTCAGGGTTGCTGATTTTGGTTCGCCTGTCCTCCCAACTGATGTGGAGAATGCAGCTCAGTCAGTGTTGATGGTGCCTCTCCAGGGCATGGAGGTGGCACCTGTACAGAACCCAAATTTCTGAGCCATATAGAACATAGAACATAGAACAGTACAGCACAGAACAGGCCCTTCGGCCCTCGATGTTGTGCCGAGCAATGATCACCCTACTCAAACCCACGTATCCACCCTATACCCGTAAACTAACAACCCCCCCCTTAACCTTACTTTTATTAGGACACTACGGGCAATTTAACATGGCCAATCCACCTAACCCGCACATCTTTGGACTGTGGGAGGAAACCGGAGCACCCGGAGGAAACCCACGCACACAGGGGGAGGACGTGCAGACTCCACACAGACAGTGACCCAGCCGGGAATCGAAACTGGGACCCTGGAGCTGTGAAGCATTGATGCTAACCACCATGCTACCCTGCTGCCCCTATGGAAGAGTTGGGAGAATGGCTGCCTTGTACACAAGGTCTTGGTGTCAGCGTGAATGCCGGGGTCGTCAAAGACCTTCGTCCTTAGGCACCCGAAGGAGATGCTCGTGGTGGGAACTTATATCATAGATTTTACAGTGCAGAAGGAGGCGATTCGGCCCATCGAGTCTGCACCAGCTCTTGGAAAGAGCACCCTACCCAAGATCAACACCTCCACCTATCCCCATAACCCAGTAACCCCACCCAACACTAAGGGCAATTTTGGACCCTAAGGGCAATTTATCATGGCCAATCCACCTAACCTGCACATCTTTGGACTGTGGGAGGAAACCAGAGCACCCGGAGGAAACCCACGCACACACAGGGAGGACGTGCAGACTCCGCGCAGACGGTGACTCAAGCCGGAATCGAACCTGGGACCCTGGAGCTGTGAAGCGATTGTGCTAACCACAATGCTACCGCGCTGCCCAGATGATGTCAGATCTCCACCTTAAAGGAGAGGTGGATCCCCAGGTGAATGAAATGTTCCACTTTTGGAAGGCTTTCTCCATTAATCTTGATGGAGGGAGAGACCGGATCTTGTCCTGGGGTGGGTTGGTAAAAGTCTGGGGCTGGATTCTCCCAAAATGGGACTATGTCCCCCCACGCCGGCGGGAAAAACGCTTGAGATTTCCTCCAGAGATTCCTGTAAAAAAAAGATGAGCTAATTCAATGCCCTGCAGGGGGCTAGCAGGGACCTGGAGTAAATCTCACAGCTTTAGCTGCGGATAGGGGCCCCTGCATTTCCCGTTTGGAGTCCGCGCATGAGCATGGTGGTGGCCTCCAGCGAGCTCCATGGCGGACTCAGACCACGAAGCCAGACGCAAAAATTAGACCACCTCCCCCCCCCGATCGGCTGCGCACCCGAGCATCTAACCGGGTGGATCTAACGGACGGCCGCCTATAAGGCCCCCCGGTGTCCGATCTCCCCCCCCCAGCCAGGGTGGCCACAGACTGAGTCCGAAGCCGCCACACCAGCACCCCGTCCGGCAATGGCGTGGTTAGTTCCACGCCCTCGGGAACTCGGCCGGTCGGGAGCGGAGGTTTACTGGGCTGGCCTCTGTCACGGGGCCCCCAGCGTACTCCGCCATCAGGCCGATTTTTGAGTCCCGGGCAATTCGGGCACTCAGGACAGTGACATCGAGGTTGAAGTGCCTGCGTCCACGGGAACAAGGTCAGTTCTCCATTCCGGTCGCTTGCTTTGCTTATTATCCATGAAGGTTCCGATATTTCAGGTTCCGAAATTGATTCTCTGTCCGCAGGAAGATGAGCTGCCGGATGTGGTTTTCCAACCAGGTTAGGGGCGGACCAGACTATTTTTAGGGCACCTTTTCTCCCCCTTTCCCCACGCGGGGCGAGCAGAGTGGATCCTGAAGAGGGCAGCTCAGTTGTGAAGAGAGCTGCCAAAACGCTCCCCTGTTCCATGAGCGAGACCACTGAATCAAACTCCAGCCCCTATGTACCGGTCCCAAGCTCGGTACCTCCAGATCCCATTTTCCTGTCCCAATCACCTCTCACCGATTACCGCAGGGCTTGACTCTGTGTGTGGGGGTGGGGTTGCCAGGTAGACACACGGCCCTTGACAGAGGGTAGATCCAGTTCCAGTGGCAAGGGATCCACTTCAAGTGGAGATCTCCCTTCAGCTGGCGCCTTCATCAGCCATCGCAGCCGTTGATACCACACGAGTATCTTCCGCCTAATCCACCGTTGAGGACTTGTTTTGCATTGCCATTTGTAGGCTTCACTCCCCTCCAACCTTACCATCTTGGGTGACCTTGCCAGGAGTTTCAGACGGCACGGTGGCGCAGTTAGCACGGCTGTCTCACGGCGCTGAGGACCCGGGTTCCATCCCGGTCCTGGGTCACTGTCCGCGTGGAGTTTGCACATTCACCCCGTGTCTGAGTTGGTCTCACCCCCACAACCCAAAGATGTGCAGGGTAGGTGGATTGGCCATGCTAAATTGCCCCTTAATTGGAAAAAACATTTTAAAAAAGACTCCCAGGGCATTGCTCCGGGGATCAATGTAACGTTCAAGCCTCTCCAACCGCAAGGGGACAATCCAAGGAAAGGGTTGGATGTATACCACTTGGGTTCTCCAATGGCCTTTGCTCAACGTGTGTTTTCAATAGCTTTGTTGACCCTGTGACGGCCAGGAGTTGACCAAATGCTGCAGGGAGTGAGGGTTTCACTCTGGAATACCTACTCGCACAGCAACGCTGGCAGAGTCCTGGAGGGCAGATATACGTCACTTGGTTCTTGTCACTTAGCACACAGCGGGAATGATTGAGAGGCACTGAAATAGGCAGGAACAAGGAAGGAGAGTGAGGGATGCAAGGGACAAGGAGACGGCGATGAAATATCAGGCCCATCAATGAGCTACCGTCCTGATTGGATTTCTCCACCCTGCAGATTACATGGAATGAACAACGCAAAATCAGGCCATTCAGCCCAACTGCTCCATACTAGAGTTTCCTCCCACCTCTCTTCACCTCACCCTATCAGCATTCACTTCTATTTCCTCCCCCCTCATTTGTTTAACTAGCTGTCTCTGAAGTGCATGTACGCCATGGTTACCTCAACCGCTCCCTGTGGTAGCGAGATCCCCACTCTCTGGGTAAAGGTGTTTCTCCTGAATTCCCGATTGAATATATTACCTGGTATTTATGGCCTCTCGTGTGGTTTCCCTGACAAGTAGAAAGAACTCCTCACTGTCTACTCTGTAAAACCCCCTTTCATACTCCCGGGTTCTCCTTGAGGCAATGGTGTAGTGGGATCCATAGAATCCCTACAGTGCAGAAGGAGGCCATTCAGCCCATTGAGTCTGCACACGGCCCTCCGAAAGAGCACCCAGCCCAGGCCCACTCACCCACCCTATCCCCGCAACCCCACCTGACCCGCACATTTTTGGGCTGTGGGAGGAAACCGGAGCACCCGGAGGAAACCCACGCAGACACGGGGGAGAACGTGCAGACTCCGCACCGACAGTGCCCGGAGGGCGGAATCGAACCCAGATCCCTGCTACTGTGAGGCAGCAGGGCTAACCACTGTGCCACCGTATTGTCACTGAACTAATAATCCAGTGGCCCAGGGTAATGCTCTGGGGGTGGGTGGGTGGGGGGGCGGGTTCGAATCCCCACCATGGCAGACGGCAAATTTTAATTCAATAAAAGCCTGGAATTAAAAGTCTAATGATGACCAGAAAAACATTGCCAATTGTTGTAAAACCCCATCTGGTTCCTTTAGGGATGGAAATCTGTTGTCTCTACCTGGTCTGGCCTATGAGACAATAAGAGCAGAATTAGGCCACTCGGCCCATCAAGTCTGCTCCGCCATTCAATCATGGCTCCATACATGTGACTCCAGGCCCACATGTTGACTTTACAGTGGCCTCAGGGTTGGACAATAAACGCTGGCCCAACCAGCAACGCCCTCACACCACAAACGGATTTTAGACAACTACAGAAGGGGCTGGTTTAGTACGGTGGGCTGTACGGCTGGCTTGCAATGCAGAACAATGCCAGCAGCGCGGGTTCAATTCCCGTGCCAGCCTCCCCGAACAGGCGCCGGAATGTGGCGACTAGGGGGGCTTTTCGCAGTAACTTCATTTGAAGCCAACTCGTGACAATAAGCGATTATTGTTCGAAAAAAAGGGGTCAGGAGGTCAGGATGGTGGTATGACCCCTGGAAGCTTATCGTGTCCTGGAGGGGAGAAGGGAACTAGCGGAGGATGAGGAGCTCTGCGACGCAACGCCAGCCCCTGCCTTGAGTGCACTCAAAATCCTGGAGATGGAAAAGAATTCTGTGGAATTCATTCCAATCTGCCAAGGCACTGGTTGAAGGCGATGATGGTTCCATTGGCTGTGAGCATTGGTATTTATACAGCAGTCCAGGGGGAGGAGTCGTGGGCGGAGCCAAGGGTGGAGCCCTGTACAAACTCCTAAGCATTCCCAGCGCTACTCCCCCTAGTGGTCGGGCAACGCAACTGCGCTTACAAATGCATGGTCCCATGTATATACCATACAGTGTGAATTACGGAGTTACATTCACCACAGGCGACAAATCGGGCCTTCCGTTTGCAACCATCTCCACGTGCTTGCCAGTCGAACATGGATAGTCAGGTGATGACGGGTGAGAACACAGAAGATTCACTTTTGTCCACTTCTAATGTTTTATTGACACACCTGTACACGCACCGGTTTAGCTCAGTCGGCCGGACGGCTGGTTTGCGATGCGGAGCGAGGGCCAGCAGCGCGGGTTCGATTACCGTACCGGCTGAGGTTATTCATGAAGGCCTCGCCTTCTCAGCCTGGCCTGAGATGTGGTGATCCTTGGGTTAAATCACCCCCCCCCCCCCCCCCCCCCCCCCCCTTCAAAGGGGAAAGCAGCCTATGGTCATCTGGGAGACTATGGCAAATTTACTTACTTTGCTGTTCATGTATAGTTAATCTCCGCTAATTCACTACAAATTGGCATGCAATTAACACCTCCTAATTAAATGTGTTGTTATGTAAGGAAGCACATATAGGCAAGAATGAGATGAAGGAGCTCCCAACCTGTTTTTGGAGATGTTTTCACCCTGGCCTGAATCGAGAACTCTCTGGCCACACTTATCGGCAGCAAAAGCAACGTTTCCTCCATTCTGCCCCAATAGATCCAGGTGACGGGGCCTTGAGTGCCGCCTGCCTGCCGGACGGTTGCACACACCAGGCATCCTCTGCAGGGGCCTGGCCAATTAATGACTGTTTTGTGCTGCGCTGTTGGCCCAGGGATGAGCATTTCCTCTCGCCTGTCTGGCAGGCTGGAGGTGGGATAGTGTTCCACAGGATCTTTAAGCGCCCCCCCCCCCCCCCCCCCCCCCTCCACCCCCACCTCCCCACATGCACACCGTTCGCAACACGTCACTGAGGGGTGAAGGTCCTTATGCCAAGTGTTCCTTTGAGAACAGACCCTTAGACTGTTGGTACAGCGTTTGACCCGTTTTGGGGGGTGGCATGCTTGCGATTTAATAGAGCCTTCACGTGTGAGTGAAGTATGTCTCGAACGCAGCCATCATCGCGCTGGAGGAAACACGGTGGCCAATGTTGCGCACAGCAAGATCCAAAGCTGCGCAGGTTAGGTGGATCGGCCGTGCTAAATTGCCTCTGAGAGTCCAAAGATGTGCAGGTGAGGTGGGGTGAGAGGGACGGGGTGTGGGGAGGGGGGATTGGGCCTAGGTAGGGGCTGTTCCGGAGGGTCAGTGCTGACCCGATGGGCTGAATGGCCTCCTTCTGCTCTGTAGGGATGCTAGGACATTCCCAGAAGCAGCAGTGCGACGAAAGCCGGGTCACCTGCTCTTGTTGACGTTGATCGACGGATGAATATCACGCCGGGGAATCACCATCGCTCGCCCTCGAAGCCGCAGGTGCCGGTTATTTGCGAGCTCAGGGGGGCTGATGCGGGCAGCGGGGGTGGGGGGGGGGGCTCTCGGTTGGACACCCCATCCACAGGCCGGCACCTCCGACTGCGCAGCACTGCAGTGGAGGCTCCCTCGTGAGGCAGGGGCATGTTCCTTTTTCATTCAGATGCCCCCCCCCAACCACACACACACACACACACACGTGCGGTAAAAGCTCTCACCCACCTGCCTTTGTTTTAAACACCGCAGAGTCTTGGCCTTCAATCCTCAGAATTGCCGGGCCCTCCCAGTCCAGTGGGCATCTTAACTTGGAATCTACTGCGAGGCATTGAGGATCCAGTCAGCAGCAGTTGCTCGGCGATGCCACCTTCTAATTTATGCCACCCTGGCATCGAGCGACTGCTGTAGTCTGCAGCGTTCCATTTGTGCGTCTTTTTTTTGTGTGTGTGTGTGTGTGTGTTTTGTTTTTCCACTCTGTGCATGGCAGGCCTTAGTGACTGCACTGGCAGAGGTCGCCAAGGCGCTGTAGGGTAACTAATGTATTTGATCTGATAGTGGGTGCAGGTGGCACGAGGGATGGTATTCCGAAGCTAATCAGGTTTGCCAGTGCCATCTGTCACTGCCAGAACATCTGCTGTGAAGGTGACCCTGTCGCCCTTTGTTAACGTTATGAGTTTGGCATCTATATCAGTGACACCAGCATATACAGCAGCGATGGGAGCTGGAGGGGTGGTTGTGAGGAGGGGGGGGGGGGGTTGGCGCGAGGGGGATTGGGAGGTGGGGGGGGAGTGGGGGAATAAGGGGGGGGAGCAGGCAACGGCCATGAAGCTTTTGAACAATGCCTCAGCTGTGCGAGTGATAAATGAGACTAATTTAATCGCAATAATGTACTACTTCGCGTTTGCCAAAGGTTCTTTTAGGGACTGCCTTGTTACAGCAGTCGAATCCAGATTTTTTTTTAGAAGTTTCTGGATGGATTCCACACAGATGGCAACCCTTGTTTTTTTTTTTTTTCCTTCCACCAGCTTCGACAGCACAGCTACATATGTAATATTTGTCAGTGTGTGTGTATGCGCGTTTTTGCCCGTGTGCACGTGTTTTTTGTGTGTTTTCACGTGTGTGTGTGCATTTTTGTGTGTGTGCATGTTCACACGTGTTTTGTGCACGCATGTTTTAGGGTGTGCCCGTTTTCGTATGTGTGCGTGCTTTTGTGTGTGTGCGTCTGCATGTTTCTGCGTGTTTTTCGGTGTGTTTCTGTTTTTGAGTGTGTGTGTGTGCGTCTGCGTGTTTTTGTGCGTACGCGTGTTTTTGTTTGTGTGCATCTACGCGTTTTTTTGTGTCTGTGTTTTTGTGTGCATGTGCGTCTGCGTGTTTTTGCGTGCGCATGTTTTTGTGAGTGCGTCTGTGTGTTTTTGTGTGCGTCTGTGTGTTTTTCTGTGTGCGTCTGTGTGTTTTTGTGTGTGCGTCTGTGTGTTTTGTGTGCGTCTGTGTGTTTTTCTGTGTGCGTCTGTGTGTTTTTGTGTGTGTTCACCTACATGTCTTTTTGCGTGTGTTTTGTATGTGTCGGTTGGCGTTTTTTTGTGTGTGTACGTCTTTGTTTGTGTGTGCATCTTTTTGTATGTGTTTGTGCGTGCATGGTTTTGTGTGTCTACGTGTGTTTTTGTGTGTTTGTGCATTTTTTTGTGTATGCGAGTTTTTGTGTATGTTTGTGCGCATGTGTTTTGTGTGTGTGCATGTGTGTTTTTGTGGGTGTATGTGTGTGCGCAGGCTTTTGTGCGCGCGCATGCTTTTGTGTGTGTGCATGATTATTTGTGTGCTTGTTTTTGTGTATGTGTGTAAATCTCTACATGTATGTTTTTAACCTGCTTCCCTTTGCTCTCACTTGTTCCGCTTTCTTTTTTTGAACAAGCAGACCCCTGGGCCAGGATTCTCCGACCCGGCGCCGGCTCCCCCATTCTCCGGCGCCGTTTTTCGTGCTCCCGCGGGATTGCCGCCACGCCGGTCGGGGGCCCTTGACAGCGGCCCACCCAGCGATTTTCCGGGCCCCGATGGGCCGAGTGGCCGACGAGTTTGGGCCGAGTCCCGCCGATGTGGACCTGGAAACTGGGTGTGCGGGGGCCGTCCAGGAGGAGGGGGGGTGTGGGGGAATCCGACTCCGGGGGGGGGGAGCCCCCCACGGTGACCTAGCCTGCGATTGGGGCCTTCCGATCGGCGGGCGTGCTGGTTCGTAGGGGCCTACTTTACTCCGCGCCGGGCCCCTGTCAGGCTCCGCCATATTGCCCAGGGACCGGCGTGGAGAAGGGAACTCCCGCACATGCATGGAAATACGTTGCCCGTTCCGCGCATGCGCGGGGACCACTCCGCGACAAGCTAGCCCCCTAGAAAGGTGAGAATTCCTCACTTTTGGGCGCCGTTGATGCCGGAGTGGTTGGTGCCGGTTTTCACGCCAGTGTGGGAACATAGCCCCATTATTAGAGAATCCCGCCCCAGGGCGTTTGGTTCTGCGAAACCTCGAATTTAACCCTTTGTCTGTACACACAGACGACTGGGGGGGGGGGGGGGGGGGGGGGTGATATTACCCTCAAAGCCACCTCACGGATGCCAGCTTGCACGGAGTACTGTCAGAATGACGCCAATGTGCTGACTCGGCCTGGAGCCTCCACTCCCCAATGTCAATCTGCTCAGTTGATCAGGATCGGATGGCAATTTTCACCAGAGTGGCCCAAGCAGGAGTTGACCAATCCTAGCGGGTAGCTGATTGCTCCAAAGAAAGAGAAAAAGCTCAGATTTTAATGTGGACCAGCCTCCCCCCCACCCCACCCCACCCCGTCTTGGGAGAGATGTTTGCAAACGAGGCCTGGCGAAGCCTTCGTGCGCTTGCTCACTGCTGTGGAAAAAAGAAATTGAATAACTTTGGGCCACTTCTTGCCCTGGCATTCTCCCCCTCCTGGCAAGTATGGCCTGCCCATGGGGCGCCTCTACAGTCTGGGCTCAGGGGAACATGGCTGACTGCGCCACGTTAACGTCGTCAATGTACAGCCGGCCAGTTCGAGCAAGATCCCGACAGATTGGGTTGTCAGCTAAAGCCTCGAGATTTCTGCAATGGGGGCACGGGAGAATGGAGGGAGGGGGGGGGGGGGGGGATAATCAGTGGTGCGGGGGATGGGAGGGGGTCAGTGGTGTGGGGGATGGGAGTGGGTCAGTGGAGTGGGGGATGGGAGGGAGGGGGTCGGTGGTGTGGGGGATGGGTGGGGTCAGTGGTGTGGGGGATGGGAGTGGGGAATGGGATGGGGCCAGTTGTGTGGGGGATGGGAGGGAGGGGGTCAGTGGTGTGGGGGATGGGAGGGAGTCAGTGGTGTGGGGGATGGGGGGGTCAGTGGTGTGGGGGATGGGAGAGGGTCAGTGGTGTGGGGGATGGGGGGGTCAGTGGTGTGGGGGATGGGAGGGGGGTCAGCGGTGTGGGGGATGGGAGAGGGTCAGTGGCGTGGGGGATGGGAGAGGGTCAGTTGTGTGGGGGATGGGGGGTCAGTTGTGTGGGGGATGGGGGGGTCAGTGGTGTGGGGGATGGGTGGGGTCAGTGGTGAGGGGGATGGGGGGTCAGTGGTGTGGGGGATGGGAGAGGGTCAGTGGTGTGGGGGATGGGAGGGGGTCAGTGGTGTGGGGGATGGGAGAGGGTCAGTGGTGTGGGGGATGGAGGGGTCAGTGGTGTGGGGGGTGGGAGGGGGTCAGTGGTGTGTGGGATGGGAGGGGGTCAGTGGTGTGGGGGATGGGAGGGGGTCAGTGGTGTGGGGGATGGGAGGGGGTCAGTGGTGTGGGGGATGGGAGGGGGTCAGTGGTGTGGGGGATGGGAGAGGGTCAGTGGTGTGGGGGATGCGTGGGGTCAGTGGTGTGGGGGATGGGAGGGGGTCAGTGGTGTGGGGGATGGGAGGGGGGTCAGTGGTGTGGGGGATGGGGGGGTCAGTGGTGTGGGGGATGGTAGAGGGTCAGTGGTGTGGGGGATGGGAGGGGGTCAGTGGTGTGGGGGATGGGAGGGGGTCAGTGGTGTGGGGGATGGGAGGGGGTCAGTTGTGTGGGGGATGGAAGAGGGTCAGTTGTGTGGGGGATGGGAGGGGGTCAGTTGTGTGGGGGATGGGAGGGGGTCAGTTGTGTGGGGGATGGAAGGGGGTCAGTGGTGTGGGGGATGGGAGGGAGGGGGTCAGTGGTGTGGGGGATGGGGGGGTCAGTGGTGTGGGGGATGGGAGGGGGTCAGTGGTGTGGGGGATGGGAGGGGGTCAGTGGTGTGGGGGATGGGAGGGGGTCAGTGGTGTGGGGGATGGGAGGGGGTCAGTGGTCTGGGGGATGGGAAGGGGTCAGTTGTGTGGGGGGTGGGAGAAGGTCAGTGGTGTGGGGGATGGGACGGGAGGGTCTTTAATCAGAAGGGAATTTGGAAACAATTTGAGAAAGACAAAATGAGCATTAACTCTAATGTAAATGTCCTCCTCTGGGAATATTGGGGGCTTTCAAGATAATTGTCCCTCTGTGGTATTTGCATAATGCTGATTAATTAATCAAAGTAAATTAAATATTAAATCTGCTCCTTTACTCAAGCACGGGATTCTCAGTAAACTCTCTGCCCGACCAGATTGTGCAACATTGTGAATTAAAGTGAGGCCTGCTTCACTCTCAGCGATGGAGGCCGAAGCCTGACTCTCACCTCAGGGCCCAGTTACTCCACTCCTTCTCCTGCTGGGAAGCGGGCTTGTGTGAGGGCCACGGGCCAATAGCGCGACCACACTCAGCTGTCATGCACTCTGTGGCCGAATAGCTTCACAGCGGCCTCTGCCGAGGGTCCGGTGGCTCCCCCCCCCCCCCCCCCCCCCCCCGGGAGGTCTGATGGAGGCCCACTAGGGATGGGCAATGAAAGCCGGCCTCAGCAGCTGCGACCGGGCTCCGTGGAAGAATAAAGCACAAAGGAAGGGACGGAATGAGAGAGAGGCGAGACAAAGTTAAGTGGGAGGACATTCGTGTGGAGCATGAATTCCGTTTGGGGTGAATGGTCTGTCTCTGTGCAATGTGTATGAAGGGCCTTCTGTACACGATGGCGCCACCAGCATCTGCCATTCTGTGGAAGCCAAATCCCGAGAGGGTTAATAGGACTTAACCTTACAGCATGGTGGCACAGAGGTTAGCTCTGCTGCCTCACAGCGCCAGGGACCCGGGTTCAATTCCGACCTCGGGTGACCGTGTGGACTTTGCACGTTCTCCCCGTGTCTGCGTGGGTTTCCTCCGGGTGCTCCGGTTTCCTCCCACACTCCAAAGGTTTATCATAGAATTTACAATGCAGAAGGAGGCCATTCGGCCCATTGGGTCTGCACCGGCTCTTGGAAAGAGCACCCTACCCAAGGTCAACACCTCCACCCTATCCCCATAACCCAGTAACCCCACCCAACACTAAGAGCAATTTTGGACACTAAGGGCAATTGATCATGGCCAATTCACCTAACCTGCACATCTTTGGACTGTGGGAGGAAACCGGAGCACCCGGAGGAAACCCACGCGCACACGGGGAGGATGTGCAGACTCCACACAGACAGTGACCCAAGCTGGAATCGAACCTGGGACCCTGGAGCTGTGAAGCAATTGTGCTATCCACAATGCTACCGTGCTGCCCCATTGGATTGGCCGCACTAATTTGCACCTTAGTGTCCAGGGATGTGCAGGTGTGGTGGGGTTGCGGGTTTATGGGGTAGGGAAGGGGGAGAGGGTCTGGTTAGGTGGGTAGCTGCAGATTTGCTAGGCCACTGGCCTCCTTCTTCACTGTGGGGATTCTATGATTCTTCTGTGACATTGGAGGCAGTAGCAAGTGCCCACATTTCAGCCTAATGAACGCAAACTACAAAACAGAAAGCTAAATGGTACATTGCAACCTTGAACTGAGAGGCTCGCTGGGCCATTTCAGAGGGGCAATTAAGTGTTAACCACATTGCGGTGGAGCCTGGGTCAGGTCGGCAGATTCCCTTCCCCCAAAAGGGCGTGAAGTGAACCAGACGGAGTTTTACACCAATCGACAATAGGTTAATGGTCACCGTCACTGAGACAAGCTTTTCACTTCCAGACTCTTCCCTCATGAGTTGATGCAGGTTTCTCTTAAATAAATCCATGTTGGTCGCCCCCAACTACTCCCTCTGGCAACAATTGTTCCACATTCTCACCACGCTCTGGGTAAAGAGGTTTATCCCGAATTCTATCTGATATCCATTGGCTCCGGTTTTTCCCGGAACTTCCTCTCTACGTCCATCTCATCGAACCCTTCAGAATTAAAAAAAATGAGAGAAAGCCCACAAATTCGTTCCAGTTTTAATGGGATATCCTGGGCTGGGTTTTGTGGTTATGTCCGGAGGAAGCGTCTGGTTTAACGACCAAAAAATTGGTGCCGCCCCCACACCAATGCTCCACCCAGTGGGGAGGTTAGCAGCCGCGCCACGTAAAGCCCCCCCCCACTGGCTTTACCTGCAGATACGGACGCAGAATGGCTGGGTCCGTGACCACGCATGCGCACGGCGTTGCCCACGCCGTACAACGTGGCGCCGGCCTACCCACAGACCCGGCCTGTAGATAGTGCCCCCCGTAACCCCCTTCCCCACCTCCGGACCACCCACCACCAGTCCCCCCAGCCCCCGCCGAAGCCTCCCCCCACCGCCAGCAGAATGGCTCCCCCCTCCCCCAGCTGCGGCGGCGCTGGACACATTCCGCAGCCGCCATGCGTGGTCCCCGAAAATTGAGAGGACGCGCGACCGATGCCGTGGGAAAGCCGGTCCATCGGGGGCGGAGCATCGGGGGAGGGCTTCCGCTGACGTCCAGAGGCCGTCCCAACGGCGTGTGGCGTACTCATCGAGCACGCTGTTTTTGTGGGGGCGGAGCGGCATCCGAAAAACAGCGCCGCCCCCAATTTCGGCCTAAAAAGGGATTCTCCGGCCAATCGCCGAACGCGATTTCGGCGTCGGCAATCGGATAATCCCGCCCCTTCTGCCTGTTGTTCTTTGTTGCTGGGTCCATTTCTCTCTCCCGTGTCAGTCGTGGCTCAATGGAAACCTTGGATTGTAGGAGCAGGAGCTGGCCATTCGGCCTGAGATTCTAGCCAAACCATGCCATTCAGCAAGATCATGGCCGACCTGGTTTGGAGTCTCAATTCCACTTTGCTGTCTGCTTTCCCCATAGCCCTTCGACCCCCTTGTCTGCCAAACATTTGTCGCACTCTCCCCGGAGCAAGTGGCCAGCACTCACGTTTCTGAGTGTTTAATGTCCATTCCGAAGGTCTGAGCCCCAAAACAAACCCTAGGCCGAAGCTCCGCAGCGCTACTGAGGGAGTGCTGCACTGTCAGGCACACTGACATTCGGGTCAGGTGTTTTCTTGAGGTCTTATCTGCTCACTCAGGAGGGGGCAAAACATTGGGTGGGACACCTTTGAAGAAAGTCTGGGAAACTCTCCTCGGCCTCCTGGTTAATATTTAATCCCTTAATCAATACCGCTTAAAAATGAGGCATAGATTAGCAGGGCCATTATCGTATTGCTGTATGTGGGAGCATGCTGTGCACAAATTGGCTGCTCCGTTTACAGCAGTGACCGCACTTCAAGAGTTCTTCAGTGATTGTGAAGTGCTTTGGGGGGTGTCCTGAGGTGACGGGAGGCGCTATATAGGAATGCAAGTCCATCTTTTAAATCAAAAACCCATCAAGAGTAAGTATCTGTTGAAACTGCTGAGGGACATCACTGAAGGGATAAATGGTTGAACGCTAAAATTCAGATCCGTGGAGTGTGTGGATACAGATCCATTTCTGAATCTGGGCTGTGGGAAGTGGTGGTGGTGGTGGGGGGGGGGGGGGGGGGGGGGGGGGGGTGCGTGGAGGCATCCAGGGCACAATTTTTATCAATTTAGGTTATTCAATTCTTTTTTCCAATTAAGGGGCAATTTAGCGTGGCCAATCCACCTACCCTGCACATCTTTGGGTTGTGGGGGTGAAACCCACGCAAACACGGGGAGAATGTGCAAACTCCACACGGACAGTGACCCAGAGCTGGGATCGAACCCGGGACCTTCGAACCAATGGTTATCCATTGATATAGTCTGGGGTAGGGCCTGTCCCTTTTCAGGCCACTGCCTCCTGTGATTGACCCAGGGGTAGGACTTTGAGCTTTGGGTTGGGAACTCGATGGCAGGGTCGAATGGGGGTCGTGACCCCGCACTCTGATCTTGCCCAAATTGGTGATTTAGCGGACAGAGGACGCCCCTGTTGCCCAATCAAGGGTGGCGGGCAGGCCCTTGAAGCGGGGCTGGCTAATGAGGCCATCTTCCCATCAAAGCTTTGGGAGTGATCTTTAAAAAATAAATTTAGAGTACCTAATTCATTTTTTCCAATTAAGGGGCAATTTAGTGTGGCCAATCCACCTAACCTGCACATCTTTGGGTTGTGGGGGTGAGACCCACGCAAACACAGGGAGAATGTGCAAACTCCACACGGACAGTGACCCAGGGCCGGGATCGAACCTGGGACCTCAGCAGCGTGAGGCAGCTGTGCTAACCCACCAGGCCACCCTGCTGCCCTCTTTCCAATTTGGTTTGAGGGTCAATTGTGGGTCTCGACCCGGCACGGTGTTGGGAACGGTAACCTGGCATCGATGTTGGCTGGATCGGCCAATTACCGGCTAACGGGTATCCTCCGCACCCACTGGAGTGCGGGCTCTCGGGGCTGGAGGTCAATGGGCAACCCTCCAGCATAGAAAGAGCTGCCCTATGTCAGCAAGGGTGAGAGAGGGGGCTCCTCCGATCTCAGTCACTGAGTATGTACAAGACTGGGATTGACAGGTTTCCATATATTAAAAACGTTATGGGAAACCGGGTTTGGGGGGGGGGGGGGGGCGGTGGGGCATAGCGCAGGAAAATGCTGTTGAAATTGAAGATCAGCCATGATCTCATTGGATGGCAGAGCGTGCTCGAAGGGCTGAATGGCCTACTCTCGCTCCCATTCCTTATCTTGAGAGCCTCTATCAGTAACGATTTAAGAAATAAATTTAGAGTACCCAATTATTTCCCCCACCCCCACCAAATTAAGGGGCAATTTAGCATGTCCAATCCACCTACCCTGCACATCTTTGGGTTGTGGGGGCAAAACCCACGCAGACACGGGGAGAATGTGCAAACTCCACCTGGACAGTAACCCAGAGCCGGGATCGAACCCGGGTCCTCGGCGCCGTGAGGCAGCAGTGCGCCACCGTGACGTCTTAAGCTCCTGGTGGGGGAGGGGCTGTGGGGGGGATGGGGGGGGGGGGGGAAGAGGTGGAATGGCACCAGCCTCAGTGGCTTCCCTCACGGGCCTCCGAAAACCCTGCCCCCTAGTGGAGGTGCGATGTTCGCCCAGGCGAAGAGCAAAGATTGAATTTTGATGTTCTTTGCCTCCTGCTTGCCGGTCAGAAGAGGGGTAGGTAGAGGGGGAGAGGGAAGGCAGCAGGGGAACCAAGGGGGGGAGGGGTTGAGTGGTGTAGCAGCTTTAATGAGTAACTCTCTCCTCCTTCCATGTTGCAGTTCAGCACAGCGTCCGATCCAGTGTAACAACTTCACATCTGGGGTTTGTAAGCTAGCGGCCAGCTGCTGTATGGTCAGTTGTTTAGAACTACACTCTCTGGGGTACCTGGATTATCAAATGAAGTGAAATGAAAATCGCTTATTGTCACAAGTAGGCTTCAAATTAAGTTACTGTGAAAAGCGCCTAGTCACCACATTCCAGCGCCTGTTCGGGGAGGCCGGTACGGGAATTGAACCCGCGCTGCTGGCCTGCCTGGGTCAGCTCTTTAGCCGTGTGCTAAACCAGCCCCGCGAAATCAGTCACACATGTGAACGAGTGTTGACACCGAAACCTGAGCTCTAGTGTCCTCCTGGCCAGCTCCTATCTCGCCGAGCGAGGGGTAATCTGGTGTCACTATCGCATTGCTCTTTGCCAATTGACTGCCCGCTCGGGGGGGGGCCATCCTGAGGTGGTGAAAGGTGCCCTTGGTGGTCCCGCTCTCCACCTTTGAACAAACTCTTTCTGAAAATGGGAAGGGGGCGGTGGAGTGAGCAAATGCTTCCACTAGAGGGTGCAACAATCAAGACAGTCTCTCGGACGGCCCAAACTCTCATCCAGATCTCCAGATTAGAAAGTCAGGTCCATCGACGTTAAACCAGACTCTGTCCAAAGAGCAACACGCACACCACTAAAATATCAGTAACTTTTACAAGAGTGACTGATGATCCCCTGTTCAGGAAATTGCCTCTTTCTTCTCCCAAGCGATGGTCCAATATTTTATCAGATGAAAACATGACTGCGCCACGGGTCTGTATGCATTCGGCGCTTCTCATTTGGGAGATGGGTTTATCATTTCCATTCTTAAATTAAAGCCTTTCATCAGGATCCCAGCCCAGTCTAAGGTCCCTCTGCCTTTCTCTATAATCTCCTCCGGCCTGACTGCCCTCTGATGTGCTCTGCTCCACCAATTCTGGCCTGGTGCGCATCCCTGATTTTCTTCCTCAGCACGAGGAAGTGTGAAAGGGTCCAAGTCCCAGTCTTTCCCCTTGGTTCTTGGCTGGAGAGTCAGCGTGATGAAGCTACCGCCGGTGGGAAAATGATTGAGTGACATTCCCTCCCCACCCGTCCACCCTTGGCATTGTGGCTTGCACCAACTCTCTCAGCCGTAGAGGGAGTCAAGTTGGATTCCTCTTCTCGACTTAGCCAAACTGACTATGACTATCTGGGTCATTACCCGCACTGCGGTTCGTGGGAGCTTGCTGTGCCCTCTTGTATTTCCTACATTGCCTCAGTAACTTCTTCAACGACCACTTCTGTTTCTGTGGCTGTGAACTGCTTAAAGATGGCTTAAGATCAAGAAAGGCACATATGGTTCCATGGCGGGTGCCAAGGGGGCACAGTGGTTAGCACCGCTGTCTCACGGCGCCAGGGACCCGGGTTCAAAACCGGCCTCGGGTGACTGTCTGTTTGGAGTTTGCACATTCAGGGCAGCACGGTAGCGCAGTGGTTAGCACAGTTGTTTCACAGTGCCAGAGTCCCAGGTCCCATTCCCGACTTGGGTCACTGTCTGTGCGGAGTCTGCACGTTCTCCCCGTGTCTGCGTGAGTTCCCTCCGGGTGCCCCGGTTTCCTTCCACAGTCTAAAGATGTGCGGGTTACGTGGATTGGCCGTGATAAATTGCCCTTAGCGTCCAAAAAGGTAAGGTGGAGTTACTGGGTTACAGGGATAGATTGGAAGTATGGGCTTAAATGGGGTGCTCTTTCCAAGGGCCGGTGCAGACTCGATGGGCCGAATGGCTTCCTTCTGCACTGTAAATTCAAGGATTCTATGATTTTTCCCATGTCTGCATGGATTCCCTCCGGGCGCTCCGGTTTCCTCCCACAGTCCAAAGATGTGCGGGTTAGGGTGGATTGGCCATGCTAAATTGCCCCTTAGTATCCAAAGATGTGTGGGTTAGGTAGGGTTGCGGGGATAGGGCGGGAACCTGGGGATAGTGCTTTTTCAAAGGGCCGGTGCAGACTCGATGTACAGTTGAGATTCCATGAGTCTTCTATATTCATGTCTTTTTTCCTTATTTGCTAAGTTAGCTGAGGTTGATTGCAATGGACAGTTAGAATTCCCCTTCATTCTACTAGGACTAATTCCTGGAACTCCCTCGTCCCCATAGCACAATTCTGATCTCCACTGTATTATTAAAGGGATATAATTACACGGTGGGTGCGCCTTCACCACATTGTCAGCAGCGATTCGAGAAGGCGGCTCACCACCATCTTCACAAGGGGCAATTAGGGATGGGCAACAAGTGTCGGGATTGCCAGCGACGCCCACGTCCCGTGAACGGATGTTGGATTTAATTTTGTAGAAACAACTCCAATCAGCGGCCTAGGTGGACAGCGGCGGCGGGAGTTCAATCGGAGGGCTCTGTCTCTCGCCTGGAGTGTTGAGTGAGAGCAGGGCTGGGCTCAACTGAGACCCGAGACTTGTCCGTCTCCCGAGTAGCTGAATAGCTCCCTGCGAGGGCCGGGGGGGGGGGGGGCGCGAGGAAATGGTGAGGAAATGACAGGGGTCAAAATGGCCGACAGCAAGCATGTGTGTGGATAGCCTACACAACAGCTGGAGGGAGGCCGTGCGTGGCGTGTAATCTGATCTGTTTGTGGCGCTGGAGGAAGATTAGTGGACGGTTTTCGTGGGCTGGCTGGCTGGCAAGGCAAATCTTTGAGGTTTGGGCAGCTGGTCTTTATTTAGCTTCGAAACTTCGAACAACCTCATGCGTAATCCTCCAACAATGTGGCCTGTGCGTTGGACTGTCAATGTCTCACTCGCGGTCAGCGAAATGGGGAGAAGGCGAACCACAGGTGACCTGCCCTACGGCCTTTTGCTTGTTGGTCACTGAGTTCGGTTCCGGGGGGAGGGTGGGTGGAGTGCGTGGTTGTAGGGGGGGTGATCAAATTCAGATAACAGGAGCTCACGGTGTATCTTCCGCTTTTATTTTTATTTTATTAAAAATTTAGAGCACTCAATTCTTTTTTTTTCCAATTGAGGGGCAATTTAGCCTGGCCAATCCACCTAACCTGCACATCTTTTGGGTTGTGGAGGAGAGACCCACGCAGACACGGGGAGAATGTGCAAACTCCACATGGACAGTGACCCGGGGCTGGGATCGAACCCGGGTCCTCAGCGCCGTGAGGCAGCAGTGCTAACCACTGCCCCACCGTGCCGGCCCGATTAGTGCATCTTCTGCTTCAAGCTAAGATGACTATGAGGAGAGATTGAGTCGGTTAGGATTGTTTTCGCTGGAGTTCAGAAGAATTGGGGGGGGGGGGTGCGTGTGGATAACGTTGAAAATACCAGATAGGGTAGATGCAGGAAGGATGTTCCCGACGGTGGGGGTGTCCAGAACCAGGGGTCACAGTCTGTGGATAGGAGGTAAAACCATTTAAGACTGAGATTGGGTGAAATTTCTTCACCTAGAGAGCGGTGGGCCTGTGGAGTTCGTTACCACAGAAAATAGTTGAGGTCAAAACATTGTATGTTTTCAAGAAGCAGTTAGATATAGCACTTGGGGGCGAAGGGCATCAAAGGATATGGGGGGAAGAGGGATCAGCCATGGTCATAATGAATGGCAGAGCAGGTTCGAACGGCCGAATGGTCTCCTCCGGGACCTATTGTCTATGTCTGCAGTTAAAGGTCAACCATAAGAACATAAGAACTAGGAGCAGGAGTAGGCCATCTGGCCCCTCGAGCCTGCTCCGCCTATTTTGAGGCTATGCTCCCAAGTTCTGCTTTCACCCGCCAGTGGAAACAACCTGCCCGCATCTATCCCATCTATTCCCTTCATAATTTTCTATGTTTCTATAACATCCCCCCATGCACAGCGGCATGTTTTAATATTGTATCATTTAAATAATAATCCCGTTTGCTGTTATTCCTACCAAAATGGATAAGCTCACATTTGTCAACATTGTATTCCATTTGCCAGTGGGTCTGGAGTCACGTGTTGGCCAGACCAGGTCAGGACAGCGGATTGCCTTCCCCTTAGTGAACCAGATGTGTTTTTACTGAGGCTAAAGTTTCAATCCCTAATTAAATTAATTGAATTCAAATGCCACACTCCAGCTGTCGTAGAATTTACAGTGCAGAAGGAGGCCATTCGGCCCATCGAGTCTGCACTGGCTCTTGGAAAGAGCACCCTACCCAAGCCCACACCTCCACCCTATCCCCATAACCCCGTAACCCCACCCAACACTAAGGGCTATTTTGGACAATAAGGGCAATTTAGCCTGGCCAATCCACCTAACCTGCACATCTTTGGACTGTGGGATGAAACTGGAGCACCCGGAGGAAACCCACGCAGACACGGGGAGGATGTGCAGACTCCACACAGACAGTGACCCAAGCCGGGAATCGAACCTGGGACCCTGGAGCTGTGAAGCAATTGTGCTAACCACTATGCTACCGTGCTGCCCTAATGGTGGTGTGGTCATGGTAGTATTTGAACCGCTATCCTATACAGCCTCTGGGTAATTAATCCCAACGACCCGACCACTACCGCTCCATTCCTGTATTTTTCTATCCGCGTGAACTCCTCTCGCACAAGTCCTGGGATGGTTCTTGATTCTGGAACCTTCTGTACCAACAGCCAGTGCATTGCTGACTGTGCCACTCAGGATTTGAGCAGGGTAGGTCGATGGCATGCCGAGACCATTCAGGAGAAATACACAAACTCTTGGGAATAATTTTTCTATTCAGAAGAATATTTGCACTTAAATGTATATATTCACACGGGTCCCTGGCACTGTGAGGAGGCTGTGCTAACCACTGTGCCAACATGCCGCCCATGAACAATGTCCAGGAACAACGTTTCTGCTCCACCCAGATCATCCCGCGTAACTGCAACACCGCCGGCCTCCTGACTCTCCAAAGCCTGTCCACCATCTACAAGGCACAGGTCAGTGCGATGGAATACCCTCCACTTGCCTGGATGAGCGCAGCTCCAACAACACTCAAGAAGCTCGACACCATCCAGGACGAAGCAGCCCCGCTTGCTTGGCTTGACGGCACAGTGGTTAGCACTGCTGCCTCATTACGGGCAGGGACCCAGGTTCAATTCCGGCCTCGGGCGACTGTCTGTGCGGAGTCTGAACCTTCTCCCCGTGTCCGCGTGGGTTTCCTCTCGGGGCTCCGGTTTCCTCCCACAGTCCAAAGACGTGCAGGTTATGTGGATTGGCCGAGCTAAATTGCCTCTTTGTGTCCAAAGGTGCAGGTTCGGGGGGGTTACGGGTTATGGCGATAGAGGGGGGGAGTGGATTTGGATAGTGTGATCTTTTAGAATCGGATAGTGTCATCTTTCAGAGAGTCGGCGAAGACTTGTTGGGCTGAATGTCCTCCTTCTACACTGTAGCGATTCGAGGATCGCCCCATCCAGCATCTTCACACCCACTCCCTCCACCACCAACGCACAGCGGAAGCACAGCGTGCACCTTCTACAAGATGCACTGCAGCAACCCAGCAAACCTCCACCTTCCAAACTCGCATCCTCGACCATCTAGAAGGACAAGGTCAGCAGATGCACGGGAGTTCCCCCCCCCCCCCCCCCCCCCCCCCCCCCTCCCATCTGGGTTGGCCACTTACAACAAGAAACATGGATGTTGGCAAAGCCTAAAGGGAAATGTGGACAATGTAAGATTCAGGCAGGCACAGAGCCTGAATGTATATTTGTGAGCAGAGAATCCAGACAGCAGCGAAACCCCCAACCGATTAGCATTTTGATGGTGACCCATCTCCGTAAGACAAAGGATTGATACTCAGGTAACCGATACATGGCCATACATTTCGGCGCCACTCCCTTTACATAAACAACAGGGTCAATGACCGCTTAGGACACGCCCAGCCATCAAGGCCCCTTTATTGTCTCAGATCGAAGGCAGTGATCGAGAACTGCCCAATTAATGGGACCCAAACCTAAGGACCGCCCAAAAGAGCGCGAACCCCCCCCCCCCCCCCCAAGCATAAAGAGAGACACCGCCACGTGTTCGATCTCTTTTGGACCTGGCACTCCGGCAACGTCCATCTCCAATTGCAGCACCGCCAGAAGCAAGTTCAACGCTCGCTACCAGATGGATGAGCCCAGCTGAACCGCAGTTACTTCTCCAGACCCAGTAGATCCAGAATCGAACAAAGGCCACTGTTCCCCTGACCTAAGCCGGGTGCCTGAAGTTAAGTACAGGTTGTCATAGTCGTCAGGCGTAGCTTAACTAGTAGTGTTTATGTTGCATGTGTAAGTTAATCATGTCTGTAAATAAAGTACCATTGATGTTGAACTAACTAACTGGTTGTTTGACTCTTTGATCGATACCCGGTTGAACCTTGTGGTGGTATCATTTGATACCTGGCGACTCTGAGAGTATATCATATCACTATCTAGATAAAAGGGACAACCTTATTGACTGCCATATTTATAGCAAGCAAAAAAGGCAACAGGTGGTGGGGGGGTGGATATAGTGGTGGTTGGGGGGGGGGGGGGTGCGGAATATGTGGACAAGTTGCCTCTCACCCCGTTAGGCAATCAATTCCTGAGGATTTGGCTCTGGCCCCGATTAATAGGCGATATCAGCCTCAGTAAGAAACTCGCTCGGGCTTCAACACGTTTGCCATGAGCAAAGAGATCCACTCAGGGACAAATAAATCATTCCATGTGTGTGCTTCAGACAAATATGCATATTTTGGGCATTTTAAAAAACAGTACGACAAACAGAGAGAGAGAACAGCACATTTCAGCTGGAGACGCACTCCTCCAGGCATGTGGAGAGTATTCCATCCCACTCCGGACTTGTGCCTGGTTCGGAGTTAAATGGTGATGCCTTGTATTTATGTGGGGTGGTCAGGGTAGAAGAGAGAATCGTTTCCTGTACGTTCAATTGTTCATATGGAAACACCTTTGCATTGTTATGTGTGTGCGTCCCTCTCTTTAGCCCTTGGGGCGGGATTCTCTGACCCTGAGGCTAAGTGTTGACGCCGTCGTAAACGCCGTCGCGTTTCTCGACGGAGTCAACACGGCCTCAGGAGCAGCGACTCTGACCCCTACAGGGGGCCGGCGCGGCACTGGAGCCACCCACGCCGCTCCAGCTGCCGATCCCGGCGTCAGATGGGCGCAGTGGGTCTGCGCATGCGCAGTGGGACCGACGCCAACGCGCACATGCACAGTGGGACCGGTGCCAATGCGCGCATGCGCAGTGGGACGGTAGGTTCCGATCGCGGGCCAGGCCACTGGCCTCCCCCCCCCCCCCCACCAGGCCGCCCCCAGATGCATTCACGCCAAGGTTTCGCCGGGTAAGAGCAGGTGTGGACGGCGCCGGCGGGACTCGGCTTTTTGTAGCGTAGCCGCTCGGCCCACCCCGGGCCGAGAATCACCGGAGGGCCCTGTAGAGCGCCCCCCCCCCCCCCCCCCCCCCCCCCCCCCGACCGGCGCCGCGGCAACTGCGCCGGCACCAATTCTCAGTGCTCCTGAGAATCGGCGGACCGGCATTGGGGCGGCGGGGCACGATTTGTGCCGGTATTGGCGATTCTGCGGCCCGGCCCCGGGGTGAGAGAATCCCGCCCCCTGTTTTTAGTAATCCAGGCAACACGAAGATAAAGGATAACTCAAATTCAATTTAATTCAATAGTAAAGCCAGCTCAGAACTAACAGGAACTCCGAGTCTGGGATGGTAGTTAAAAGGCTCTGTAAGGGGCGGCACAGCAGCGCAGTGGTTAGCACTGCTGCCTCACGGCGCCGAGGACCCGGGTTCGATCCCAGGCCCGGGTCACTGTCCGTGTGCAGTTTGCACATTCGCCCCTGTCTGCGTGGGTCTCACCCCCACAACACAAAAAGATGTGCAGGGTAGGTGGATTGGCCACGCCAAATTGCCCCTCAATTGGGAGAAAAAAAAAGAATTGGGCAGTTAAAATTTTTTTTAGAAGCCTCGGTAACGGCCTTTGCCCGTTGCCATGGGAACTCCTATTCCACGAGCCACACAGGGAGATCGATAAATGATCCACGCAAGGGTTATCACACTGTTGTTATCTCTGCTCCTTCCTTCCGCCCATTTCACTGTTGTTGCGTTGTCGATTTAAAAAAGAATATTAAAAAATATTTAATTGGATGTGGCTGGGCCCAGTATTTGTTGCCCATCTCTAACTGCCCTTGAACTGGGTTGCCCGCTGGGCCTTTGTCACATTGCTGTGTGTTCTAGAGTCGCATGTAGGCCAGACCGGGTAAGGACGGCAGATTTCCTTCCCTAAAGGGGCATTAGTGAACCAGGTGGGGTTTTTACAACAATCGACATTGGTTTCATGGTCATCAATTGACTTTTAATTCCAAATTTTTCTATTGAATTCAAATTCCACCATGTGCCGTGTTGAGATTTTAACCCGGGGACATTACCCCGGGTCTACCCGTCCAGCGACAGTCCCACGACACCACCGCCCGCCGGTTAGGTGGTAGGCATTTTAAATCCGCAAGCAGAATTCTGTTCTAATGCCGAATTTGTTTTTTCCCGCACCGCTAAGACAGGACTTCCTAAAGTGGGAAAACCCAGCAGAGAGGCTCTGCACCCAGGTTTCTCCTCAGGACTCTGAACTTCGCCGCGGTCAGGGCACCTCTTGCCCTTTGCACCCTCACTCCCGTGCCGCTACTGAGCCCATGACCCAACTCCATTGGCCCCCTTATCCCCCCCCCCCCACCCCGCCCCACCTAGAACCTGATCAGCCATTGGCCAAATTCTGGCCAATCAGCTCCGACTTCGGGGGTGAGCGAACCACCCGTGGTGCCTCTTCCTACTGAACTGCAGGAATAGGCGGGCGTGGCCACAGACATATCCCGGAGCGTGTGCGCTCCCTCAGCACCAGTCCGGATTAGCAACTCGCACTCCAGAGAGGTATGTGGCGAGAATCCGTGGGCATTTGCTGGGCCGGGCCTTTGAGGAATGTGAAGCGATGAGAACCATGTTCTGATTGAGGGGATGAATGGCCGTGGGTTCCTACGAACGGGCGACCTTCCCACCTTGAGGTGAGAGCCCCTCCCCCCCCGCCGCCCCCATGCCAACACGGATTATCCCTGAGGGGTAATAGGCCTGCACAACGCTGTTTGGGAAGGCAGCCCGTAACTTGAATGAGAACAGGCTCCAGGTGCTTTACTTTGGCAAGGCCGAGGTGTCTCTTCAGCAACTCGCATTACGCACACACACACACACACACACAAAAAGAATTGCCTGCGATGCTCAAACAAACTTCCTTTTGCGTCTAAAACCTGCCTCTGCCAACCTTCACACTTCCAGCCTCAGTCTGACCCAGCAGGAGACGGGGGCCAGCGCGCTCTCGCTCCAATGTCACTGAGAGAGAGAGAAAAAACAAAATCCAGTTAACAGCTCATCGCCACTTGGCTGCGAACTCACCTTGCCTTCTCTCTATTTTTTTTTTTTTTTGCGTTCCTGCTTTCGCCTAAATGAACTTTTCACACACCAAGAATTTTAATCAGAGGAAATTAATCCTGCGGAGTTATTAAATGTTCCTTCGGTGCGGATGTGAAGTGGTGCAAGAAAAAGCTGCAACAGGCCCCAGAGGGCGTCAGAAAGACTGGAGTGGAAACCTCTCTCTCTCTCTCGGTTGCTTAATTTTCCGCAGGCTGGCTCCCTTCCCGCAACCTTCATCGAATCGCAGAAGCCCCGCAGTGCAGAAGGAGGCCGTTTGGTCCATCGGATCTGCACCGCCCCCCCCCCCCCCCCCCCGCTCCGATAGAGCACACCATGCCTAGGCCCAATCCCTACCCCTACCCCCGTAACCCCACTGGTCTACCTCAGCCTTGAACATACTTAACGACCCGGCCTCTACAGCTCCCTGCGGTAAAGAATTCCACAGATTCACTCCCCTCCGAGAGAAGAAATTCCTCCTCATCTCTGTCTTAAATGGGCGATTCCCCTGACTCAGATTCTGCCCTCTGGTCCTAGGCACTCGCATAGGAGGGAACATCAGCATCTACCCTCTCCATAGAACCCTTGCAGTGCAGACGGAGGCCATTCGGCCCATCGAGTCTTCACCGACCCTCCGAAAGAGCACACTATTTAGACCCACTCCCCATCACCCCGCGCATTGATCATGGCCAATCCACCTAACCTGCACATCTTTACACTGTGGGAGGAAACCGGAGCACCCGGAGGAAACCCACGCAGACTCGGGGAAAAATTGCACACTCCGCACAGACAGTGACCCAAGGCTGAAATTGAACCGGGGCCCTGGCGCGGTGAGGCAGCAGTGCTAACCACTGTGCCAATTTGCCACCTCCTGAGAATCCTATATATCTCAATGAGGTTATCTCTCATTCTTCTCAATTCCAGTGAGTGGGTTTCCTCCGGGTGCTCCGGTTTCCTCCCACGGTCCAAGGATATGTAGGTTGGGTGGATTGGCCATGCTAAATCAGCCCTTAGTGTCCAAGAGGTTGGGTTACGGGCATAGGGTAGAGGTGTGGGCTTAACTGGGGTGCTCTCCCCAAGGGATGGTGCAGACTTGATGGGCCGAATGGCCTCCTTCTGCACTGTAAATTCTATGATTCAATGAGTAGAGGTCCAATCTACTCAACCTCTCCTCCTAAATAAAATCCCTCCAAGGGGCAGCACGGTGGCGCAGTGGGTTAACGCTGTGGCCTCACGGCGCCGAGGTCCCAGGTTCGATCCTGGCCCCGGGTCACCTTCCGTGTGGAGTTTGCACATTCTCCCCGTGTTTGTGTGGGTTCCGCCCCCACAACCCAAAGATGTGCGGGGTAGGTGGATTGGCTACGCTAAATTGCCCCTTAGAGCATAGAGCATAGAACAGTACAGCACAGAACAGGCCCTTCGGCCCTCGATGTTGTGCCGAGCAATGATCACCCTACTGAAACCCACGTATCCACCCTATACCCGTAACCCAACAACCCCCCCCTTAACCTTACTTTTTAGGACACTACGGGCAATTTAGCATGGCCAATCCACCTAACCCGCACATCTTTGGACTGTGGGAGGAAACCGGAGCACCCGGAGGAAACCCACGCACACACGGGGAGGACGTGCAGACTCCGCACAGACAGTGACCCAGCCGGGAATCGAACCTGGGACCCTGGAGCTGTGAAGCATTTATGCTAACCACCATGCTACCATGCTACCTTAATTGGAAAAAATGAATTGGTTGCAGTACGGAGAGAGTACTGCACTGTCAGAGGTCGTACTTGCCCTCTCAACTGGCGCTACAGGAATAGGCCATTCAGCCCTTCACTCAGTCAATTGGATCATAGCAGAGCAGGCTCATCAACCTCATTTTCCTCGGGCATAATAATAACAGCAGCGTTATAGTGACACCATCCTGATTTGGACCTGTAACCGCTGTTCCTTCATCGTCCCAGATTAAAATCCTGGATTTCTCCTGGCTAAAGCTACCCTGGGGCAGCATTGCTCGGCAAGACTGCAGCATAACAAGAAGCATGACCTCCAACATCTCAAGGAGCGGGCAATAAGTCTTGCCGATGCCACTCACATCCTGAGAGCAAAGGCACGCACATCTGTGCGCTGTGCGGTGAAGTGTATTTCGTGATTGCCCTTGCTGCAGCAAGAAAACTGATCCTGTGACCAAGGTGGATCAGAGGCTTCCGAGACGCAAATCCCTGAATCTTTGGTCCGACTTTGGGTATGTGCCTCAGCTGGCAGTGCGCTCGTTTCTGAATCGAAAAGTTTCAGGTTCATGTTCCGTTCTGGAGACTTGAGCACAAAAGAAATCGAGGCTGGCACTGCCGAGGGAGAGCTGCACTGTTGGAGGTGTTGCCTTTTGGACTGCCCGGTGGGATGCAAGAGACCCAGTGGCACTACTTTGAAAAAGGTTAGCACCCGCCTCCTTCAACCAACACCACACAAAAACAGAGAATCTGGTCGTTTGATCGCATTGCTGTTTGCGGGATCTTGCTGTGCGCAAAAAAAATAAGCGGCGGCATTTCCGACCTTACAACAGTGGCAACACCTCAAAAATGGCTTCTTTGGGCTGCAAAGCACGTTCAGAAGTCTGGTGGGTATGAAAAGCGCTATTAAAATGCATGTTTGTCTTTCAAACTGGCCGGCGGTTGCTGCCACCTGGTGGGCGGGCAGAAAACAACCGGTTTCCAATCGTTTTGCGCCAGGCTTTTCGAAGGCGAGCTGGGGTCCGGTGTTTGGTTGCATTAATAAAGGAGCAGAGGTGTGCCTGTGTTTGGACGGAGCTGGGATTGATTCCGGCACCAGCCCAAAGTGACCAGTCACTTTGTTCACTCCCTACCGTGGGATTTCTCCCTTGTAGCCAACACTCCTTCGGAAGATGGACTCGGGCACAACTTGGTGCCATCCTCCATGGTGAGTTCGGTGGCGGGGGAGGCTGGGCAGGTGGAGACCACGCCACCCAATAACGGTGTAGCGGCAGACGTTTAAAGAGAGATTCCACATTACGCAGAAGGGATACATTCCAACGAGAAATAAAACATTCAATAAAGTTAAAGGCGGTATCAAACTTAAAAGAAAAAGCCCAGGTGGCAGGTCAGAGGATCGGACGGAAAAGGATGACTAAAAGATTATCAGGAAAATTACAATCACCAGGGAAGTGGCAAAGTGGCAAATTGTTGGAGCTGTAGGCTGAGAAATCCCCAGGTCTTGATGGACGTTATCCTAGGGTCTTAGGGCCGGCACGGTAGCACGGTGGTTAGCACTGTTGCTTCACAGCACCAGGGTCCCAGGTTCGATTCCCGACTTGGGTCACTGTCGGTACGGAGTCTGCACGTTCTCCCCGTGGGTTTCCTCCGGGTGCTCCGGTTTCCTCCCACAAGTCCCGAAAGATGTGCTGTTAGGTGAATTGGAAATTCTGAATTCTCCCTCTGTGTACCCGAACAGGCTCCAGAGTGTGGCGACTAGGGGCCTTTCACAGTAACTTCATTGCAGTGTTAATGTAAGCCTACTTGTGACGCCAATAAAGATTATTATTATAAGAAGTGGCCAATGAGATAGTTGAGGCATTGGTTTTAATTTTCCAAAAGTCGCTGGATTCAGAGAAAGTGCCTTCAGATTGGAAAATAGTAAATGGAACTCCTTTATTCAAGAAAGGAGGGACAACAGGCCAATTAGCTTAACATCTGTCATCGGGAAAATATTGGAAGCTATTATTAACAATGTTATGGCAGGGCCCTTAGAAATATTAAAGGCAATCGGGTGGAGTCAACATGGTTTTGTGAAAGGGAAATTATGTTTGACCAATTTATATGAGTTCTTTGTATGAGTCACATATGCCATGGAAGAAAGGGGAACCGGTGGATATACTGTACTTACATTTCCCGAAGGTATTTGATATTGTGTCACATCCAAGGCTATTGTGGAGAATAAAAGTTCATGGTATACAGGGTAACATATTGGCAATGACCGAAGATTGGCTAGCTAACACAAACAGAGAGTAGGCATAAATGGATCTTTTTCTGGTTGGTTTGATGTAACAAGTTGTGTGCCGCAGGGATCAGTGTTGGGGCCTCAAGCTTTTGATCATTTATACAAATGAGTTGGATGAAGGGACTGAAGGTATGATGGTTAAACTTACTGATGATACAACGCTAGGTAACAAAGTAAATAGTGAAGAGGACATAAGGAGGCCACAGTTAGATTAGGTGAGCGGGCAAAGAGATGGCAAATGGAGTATTATGTGGGAAATTGTCCATTTTGCCAGGAGGAATAAAAAAAGAAGCTTGCTACCTAAACAGTGAGAGATTGCAGATCTCTGAGATGCAGAGGGATCTGGGTGCCCTAGTGCACGAAGCACAAAAGGCGAGGAAGCAGGTACAGCAAGGAATTGGGAAATCTAATAGAAGGTTATTGTTTATTGCGAGGGGAATTGATTACAAGAGTACGGAGGTTGTGCAGGACACTGGTGAGACCACATCTGTCATATTCTGTAGAGGATTACAAAATCAAAGCGTTTAAGATACAGATCCCTAATTTAATTGGATGAGCACAGTAAGAAGTCTTCCAACACCAGGTTAAAGTCCAACATGTTTGTTTCAAACACGAGCTTTCAGAGCACTGCTCCTTCTTCAGGTGAATGGAGAGATATGTTCCACAAACATTTATATAGACAAAGTCAGAGATGCCAGACAATGCTTGGAATGCGAGCATTTGTGGGTAATCAAATCATTACAGATCCAGAGATAGGGGGTGATCTAGACCGAAACACATTAAAGAAGCCATCCCCTATGGACAAGCCCTCCGTATACACAGGATCTGCTCAGATGAGGAGGAGCGTAACAGACATCTACAGATGCTGAAAGATGCCCTTGTACGAATGGGATATGGAGCTCGACTCATCGATCGACAGTTCCAACGCGCCACAGCAAAAAACCGCACCGACCTCCTCAGAAGTCAAACACGGGACACAACTGACAGAGTACCCTTCGTCGTCCAGTACTTTCCTGGGGCGGAGAAACTACGACATCTTCTTCGCAGCCTTCAACACATCATCAATGAAGATGAACATCTTGCCAAGGTCATCCCCACACCCCCACTACTTGCCTTCAAACAATCGCGCAACCTCAAACAAACCATTGTTTGCAGCAAATTACCCAGCCTTCAGAAGAGCGACCACGACACCACACAACCCTGCCAGGGCAATCTCTGCAAGACATGCCAGATCATCAACATGGATACCACCATTACACGTGGAGACACCACCCACCAGGTACGTGGCACATACTCGTGCGACTCGGCCAATGTAGTCTACCTCATACGCCCCAGGAAAGGATGTCCCGAAGCGTGGTACATTGGCGAGACCATGCAGACACTGTGACAGCGAATGAACGGGCATCGTGCGACAATCACCAGGCAGGAATGTTCCCTTCCAGTCGGGGAACACTTCAGCAGTCAAGGGTATTCAGCCTCTGATCTCCGGGTAAGGGTTCTCCAAGGCGGTCTTCAGGAAACGCGACAATGGAGAATTGCCGAGCAAAAACTTATAGCTAAGTTCCGCACGCATGAGTGCGGCCTCAACCGGGATCTTGGATTCATGTCGCATTACATTCACCCCCCCACCCATCTGGCCTGGACTTGCAAAATCCTACCAACTGTCCTGGCTTGAGACAATTCACACCTCTTTAACCTGGGGTTACCCCCTATCTCTGGATCTGTAATGATTTGATCACCCGCAAATGCTCGCATTCCAATCATTGCCCAGCATCTCTGACTTTGTCTATATAAATGTTTCTGGAACCCACCTCTCCATTCACCTGGGGAAGGAGCTGCGCTCCGAAAGCTCGTGTTTGAAACAAACCAGTTGGACTTTAACCTGGTGTTGTAAGACTTCTTACTGTGCTCACCCCAGTCCAACGCCGGCATCTCCACATCTTAATTGGATGAAGGAACGGGCTTGAGGGACTGAATGGCCTCCTCTTGTTCCTAAGCTAATGCGCTATTGTGAGTTATGTCACACTGGCCTGGCTGATTACTCCGTTAAAGTTCTCTCCTTGTCGTCATGGTGAATGCACACCTCCGCACGTACTTATTTTCTTTGTTCTTGGGATATGGGCCCCTCCAAACCCGGCAAAGCCAGCATTTGTTGACCATCCCTAACTGCCCTTGAACTGAACATTTCAGAGGGAAGTTCGGAGTCAGCCACACCACTGTGGATCTAGATTCACATGTAGGCCAGACCAGGCAAGGGTGGATTTCCTTCTCTGAGGGGGCGTTAGAGAACCAGATGGGTCTTCACGAACAATTGGCGTTGGTCACCATTGCAGGAGCTAGTTTCACGTTCCAGACTTTAAAAAGGATTAATTGAATTTAAATGGTTATGTGCACACTTGAGGTGAGGACCTCACTGTGCGGGCAATGGGCCAATGGAACCCTGTCTTGCTTTGCCATGCATGACCAGTTGAAAGATCCAGCCATTTTAATTGGGACGTGGTCACATCGAAGGGCAAGTTTCCTGATCTGGTTCAGCGGAAGCTGTGCTGGTCCAAGCATTAACCCAAGAATATGGCACTCTAGACTTGGTGGAACTGTACTAGCAACCGGCAGGTCATAAGTTCGAAACCCAACAACGCCAAACTGCGACGTTGGGAATCTGAATTGAAAGCGGAAAGTGCCGGAAATCAAACCCAGCAGGCCTGTCAGCGTCTGAGGAGCAAGGAATGGAGTCGATGGACGTTTCAGGTCTCTAGCCTTCCATCTGAAACGGAGGATGCTGGGAAAATTCATGGTAGCATCTGTAGCGAGAGAAAACACGGTTAACGTTTCGAGTCCAGTTGGTTCTTTTTCAGAGCTAAGGAGAGGGAGGACGCGTTAGATATCAGACTGCAGCTGGGAGTGATTGATACAAATATGTCTCAAACTTGAGAACAAGAGGCAGATGGCCCAGTGTGGGTTGGGGGTGGGGGGGGAGGGGGGGGGGGGGGGCAGTGGGGAGGGGTGGGGGGGCAGTGGGGAGGGGTGGGGTACGTTGCACTAAGATAAAAAAAAATGTATGGGATATAAAGAAAAGGGGTTAATCTTTGTTGCATCCCTCCCGGCTACAGGTTAATATCAAACACATTCCCCCTCTCTTGAAATGAAATGAAAATCGCTTATTGTCACCAGTAGGCTTCAATGAAGTTACTGTGAAAAGCCCCTAGTCGCCACATTCCGGCGCCTATCCGGGGAGGCTGGTACGGGAATCGAACCGTGCTGCTGGCCTGCTTTAAAAGCTAGCAATTTAGCCCAATGAGCTACATCAGCCCCTTAGCTCTCTTTAGCTCTGAGGGGGAGCCAACTGGACTCGAAACGTTCAATCTGTTTTCTCCCCCCATAGATGCTGCCCAGACCCGCTGAGTTTTTCTTTCCCAGCGCCCTCTGTTCGCATTTCAGATTCCAGCATCCGCGGTATTTCTGCTTATTTTATTAAAGAAAGGAAAGAGGTGTGGGGAGGAGGTGTGAATGGCGGGTTGGCTACCACCTGAACTCAAAGCAAAGGAAACGAGGTAGAAACGATGGACCAAACCAAAGCCAGTAAACATGAACCAGAATATGGGCAGAGGTCAGCATCGGAAATTGTTGAACACAGCGTTAAATCCAGAAAGGCTACAAAAGTGCCCAGTTGAAAGATGAGGTGCTGTTCCTCGAGCTTGCGTCAAGCTTCAGTGCAACACTGCCGCAGGCCAAGGGCAGAGAGGTCAGCGTGAAAGCATGGTGGAGAGTCAGCGTATGGTCACACTTGTGTGAGGCTGGACAGAGGTCTTTGGCGAAGAGGTCACCCGGTCTGTGTTTGCTCTCCCCGGGCGGCACAGTAGCACAGTGGTTAGCACTGTTGCTTCACAGCTCCTGGGCCCCAGGTTCGATTCCCGGCTTGGATCACTGTCCGTGCGGAGTCTGCACCTTCTCCCCGCGTCTGTGTGGGTTTCCTCCGGGTGCTCCGGTTTCCTCCCACAGTCCAAAGATGTGCAGGTTAGGCGGATTGGCCATGATAAATTGTTCCTTCGTGTCCAAAAGGTCAGGTGGGGTTCTGGAATGGGGTGGTGTAGGCTTAGGTAGGGTGCGCTTTCCAGGAGCTATTGGAACTCAGGCTATACCTTGTCGCCGAAAGCAAAAACAGGGACCAACTGTTTCCACTGGCAGGAGAGCTGATCAGCAGAGGACGGACAGATTTAAGACAATTGAGAAAAGGGGCGGAGGTGAGATGCGGCGATGTTTAATTTACAATCGGGACGGTGCCCGAAAGGGGCCGGAGTGGAAGCAGATTCAAGGGTAACTTTTGAAAATGGAATTGGGTAAAGCCAGGGTCCCAGGTTCGATTCCCCGCTGGGTCACCGTGTCTGCGTTGGTTTCCTCCGGGTGCTCCGGTTTCCTCCCACAGTCCAAAGATGTGCAGGTTAGGTGGATTGGCCATAATAAATTGCCCTTAGTGACCAAAAAAGGCTGGGAAGGGTTATTGGGTTAGGGGGGGATAGGGTGGAAGTGAGGGCTTACGTGGGTCAGTGCAGACTGGATGGGCCGAATGGCCTCCTTCTGCACTGTATGTTCTATGTACTCAAAAGGGAGAGATGGTGCAGGGCCGAGGGGATCAGGGCAGGAGAGTGGAAAGAAATGGGGGAACCCTTTCAGAGAGCTAGGACAAGCATCGATGGGCTGGAAGGCCACGTTGTGTGCTGTGGAAAGGGCTGATAAATTTGTATGCTGAACGAGTGAGACAGCAAAATATGCCATACATATATATATATATGTATAGATTGATTGAACAGGAAGGAAGCTCTGTAATTACGACACTGCAATACCACAAAGAGGCAACAGTTTACACGTTTAAAACAAACCCAAATGTTTCCAATTGAATGCTCCATCCGTTGATGTGGGTTCTAGAAGATGGAATGATTAATCTGGAGGGGGGCTATGCAACATGGCCTGTTTATGGGGATAGCTCAGTATGCAGCTTGAGTTTGGGTCGAAAAATAAAAGTCAAAGCAGATGGTGGATTTGGCTGGCATCCCACTTGGAAGCTTTTCCAAGCTTGCCGAAACTGACTGTTTGCTATTCCGCAATGCATGACTGCTGTACACCCAGCGACTAACCGCAGTCTCCCCCCCCCCCCCCCCCCGCCACCTATTTCCAATTCCCTCCTCCCTCTGCTCCCTCCCCCGCCCCACCTACTCCCTCCCCCTCCGCCCCCCAGCTTAACCTTTTCAAACTCGTCACGGTGTAGTTTCTATTGAATCCTGTATTCAGGAATGGGCAGGGGGTGGGGGGGGGGAGGTTGGGTGGGAGGTCGGGGGGGGAGGGGGGTGGGAGGTCGTGTGGGGGGGGGGGAGGTCAGTGAGGGGAGAGGTTGCAGGTACGATGGAGTTAGGGGACTGGGTTGGGGGGAGTTGGTGGGGAGGGGAGTCGGGGGGGGAGGGGGGGGGGAAAGACGCTTTGAAATTCAGGCGGCTGGTCAACTTGGAATTTTCTTTCCTGGGAATTCTTAAACCGGCGTCAAAATGATCTGAGAGCAAATTGCCGCCTCAGAACTCCCTCCCCCCGATCTGACTGCTTGTTGTTCCCTATATAGGTTTGTTTTTTGGGGTTACAGGCATCGCTGGCTGGGCCCAGCAATTGTTGCCCATCCCTAATTGCCCCTCGTGAAGGTGACGGTGAGCCGCCTTCTTGAACCGCTTCAGTCCGTGTGGTGTAGGTGCACCCACAGTGCTGTTAGGGAGGGAGCTCCAGGGGTTTCGACCCAGCGACAGTGGACACTGGACAGCATATTTCCGAGTCAGGATGGTGGGTGACTTGGAGGGGGAACCTGATGTTTCCAGGTACCTGCTGCCCTTGTCCTTCTCGGTGGTGTGGAAGGTGCTGCCTAGGTTGCTGGCGTGCATCTTGATGACCACATGGCACAACTTTGCCTGGTCTGTGTATGCTCTCTATCTCACTAATGGAATCGGCATTGAGGATTTGCATGACTTTCTTTTTAGACGACTGGATCAATTGCTTTGTCTCAAGGGGTGCAATGGAGACGTTGCAGTCGGCGGGGTGGGGGGGGGGGGCGTTGGGGAGGGTTGGGGGGGGGTTGGATGTGTTGCATTTGTGGTGATATACTATTGTGATGACATCTGACCCTCGCCCAATGTCACCCCTCTGGACTCAGACCAAAATGGGACCCAAGATAATCCCTGATCATTGGCCCCAGGAGGCACCTGGGCTGACCTCAGTACCCCAGCAATGAGCGATGCAGGATTAGGCAAGGTGAGTGGCACTTTGTGATCGCTGTCCAGATGTCTCTGATTGAGTTTGGGGGGAGGGAACACATTATACAAAGCCCCTTCATAGTGCCAGAATGGTGGATATCCATTGTTAGACAAAACGGTTCATCATGGTGGCACAGTGGTTCGCACTGCTGCCTCACAGCGTCAGGGTCCCGGGTTCGATTCCCGGCTTGGGTCACTTGTCTGTGGCGGAGTCTGCGCGTTCTCCCCGTGTCTGCGTGGGTTTCCGCCGGGCGCTCCGGTTTCCTCCCACAAGTCCCGAAAGACGTGCTTGTTGGGTGAATTGGACATTCTGAATTCTCCCTCTGTGTACCCGAACAGGCGCCGGAATGTGGCGACGAGGAGATTTTCACAGTAACTTAATAATAATATTAACTTAATATCACAAGTAGGCTTCAATGAAGTTACTGTGAAAAGCCCCAAGTCACCATATTCCAGTGTCTGTTCGGGGAGGCTGGTACGGGAATTGAACCCACACTGCTGATTTCCTCTGCATTACAAGCCAGCGATTTCGCCCACTGTGCTAAACCAGCCACCAACTTCAATGCAGTGTCAATGTAAGCCTACTTGTGACAATAATAAAGATTATTATTATTATAGGAAGGACATGAAGGCTTTGGGATCCATGGGGAGGGGAGGGGGAGGGAGGGGGTGGTACGGGCTGGTATAGAAAAGATCTGCTTGAACAACTCCAAGGATGAGGGTATCCAGTTGTGTGGATAGACTGGAATGCTGGGCTGTCCTAAAGAGCAGAGGAGGCTACGAGGAGTTTTGATATAAGTGTTGAAGCTCGTGAAGATCAGAAATATAGGGTGGAGTTTTCCACCTCCCCCCCCTGTCCGCCCCCGGCATATTTACCGGTGGCAGAGGCAGCCTGAAATTGGCCAATGGGGGTGGGGGGGGGGGTTCTTCTGGTCCTGCTGATGTCCATGGGGGTTTTGCATGCCCCGTGCCCTCGGGCACTGAGGGAGGTGCGTGGAGGGGAGGGGGTGGCGTAGGGTAGGGTATCTGCCATTGGCGTGAACGGAGGCCACCGGCGAGAAGGGCCATCGTTTTCTATGGCTGATGGGTCAAGAGCAACAAGCGACAGGTCAAAGGTGATCGCCAAATGAACCAGAGAGAATATGACAACACCTTTTTACACGGCCTGTTTGGAGGAGTGCAACACCTGATAGAGCAGCCGAAACAATGCAAACAAAACAGGGAAATGGGGAAAAGAGCAGGGGAGTGGGACTAACTGGATTGTCCTTCGAAAGAGCTGACACAGACTCGATAGGCCGAATAGACTCCTCCTGTGCTTTACGGTACCATTACAGTATTCGTGTGGTGGTATGAATGTGAGCACTGCCATTGGTGCAGAGCATTGGTTCCCCATTGGCTCTGGCTGGTCAAATGCCTCTCGTCCGATTGGTTGGGACTAGTCATGTGACTGCTCACCAATTGGTCGAAAGGCAAGTAGACCCCGCCTCCGAGGCAGGGTATAAGTCTTCACCCATCACTCGAGTGAGGACCTGGAGGAGAGTCAGCTTCTGTGAAACCCACTCCCCAAATAAAACCAGTGGACATATTTCAGGCATTAACATGGCCTCGAGTGCTTCAAATTGGGGGGGGTCCTTCCCAGCTTCGAGGAGACGAACTGAGCCAAGAGTTTTGAGAAGAATCCTGAGGTTCAGCTCCTGGTCTGTGCTCACTCAGTCAGCGCTTGACTGGCGGCCCTGTTCACTACACATGGCCTCCTGGATCACTGAGGTATTCCTGCCTCAGATCGCTATCCATCAACCGCTCCTGGAAGTGCGTTGATGCGGAAGGACAATTATAGTATAAAGATAATTGAAAAGGGAAAGGCGCACAGAAGTCAAGTGTGACACAGGGATCTTCAGCGACCTGTGAAATGTATCAGGAGCACAAAACACCGTGAGGAGACACAGTTGAAAAATCAAGGGTCTCCCATTTAAGATGGAGGCAGGAGGGCTGTGAATTGTTGCAAGTCTTTTCCCCAGAGAGTGGTGGAAATATTTTTAAGGCAGGGAAAGATAGATATAGATTCTTGATGAACAAGATCGTCAAAGGTGGTGGTGGTGGGGGGGGGGGGGGGGTAATGAAGCTAAGACCCCAGGCAGATCAGCTATGATCTTTCTGAATGGCGAAGCAGGCTCGATGGGCCGAATGGCCTACTCCTGCTCCTAATTTGTATGTTTGCGTGACTACAGTGGGCATGGTGCAGGTTTCTAATCATCTGGATGGGACACAGCGGGCAGGATGTGCAGCAGCTCGCTGTGCTAAACATATGGTGATGGAATTACTTTCCACTTTGAATTGTTAACCTACAGGACAGATGATTGCTGATTTCCCAAAACCATCACCTTACAGAACATACAGTGCAGAAGGAGGCCATTCAGCCCATCGAGTCTGCACCGACTCATTTAAGCCCTCACTTCCACCCTATAACCCAATAATCCCGCCTAACTTTTTGCACACTAAGGGCAATTTAGCATGCCAATCCACCTAGCCTGCTTGGCATTGGACTGTGGGAGGAAACCGGCGCACCCGGAGGAAACCCACGCAGACACGGGGAGTAGGTGCAGACTCCGCATAGACAGTGATCCAGCGGGGAATCGAACCTGGGACCCTGGCACTGTGAAGCTACAGTGCTATCCACTTGTGCTACCGTGCTGTCCTAATGATGGCAGGAGAGTCATTGGAACAAGGAGGCCATTCAGCCCCCCAGACGTGTTCCTCCATTCAATTAGATCAAGGCTGACCTGCATCTCACTCTTGACCGATCTGCCTTGAATCTGTACCCCTTACTGCATTTTAAGAAAATCTATCCATCTCAGTTTTGGAACTTGCAGTTGACCTTCAGCCTCGACAGCTTTCTGGAGTTGTGGGAACCAAGAATCCCAGATTGCCACTTTGTGTAAAGAAGTGCTTCCTGATTGCAATCCCGAATAGCCCAGCTCTCTGGTCTCTTCCAAGTGGGGAAAATCTCGATCTACCTTTTCAAATCCTTTAGTCAAACAACCGAACTTAGATCGCCCCTTAACCCCACCAGCCAACAGGGAATACAAGGCGGGGTCACACAACCTGTCCTCCTTATTTAAGAATCTGGAGTTAATCGCGACCTATTAATAGGGTTTTTGATGGGTAACAGCTGATTGTACTAATAGCCGATGAACAAGGTCCAGCCCTGACTTTGTGACCCCTGAATAATGAATGATGTTTCTCATGAGCCCTGCCTGCACTGGCCCAGGGAGTGTAAATTGAAATTTCCTCTGGCTATGTTAAACAGATCCGGGTCAACGTGTGCATCCCCGCTGCATCCGGAAACAAGCAAACCGGGAATCACTGGTGTTTAGTGACCTAACTGAGGGAGCAACGTGGGGAAGATTCATTACGGTGGGTGGATTTGAACCTATCACTGAAAACGTGGACAAGGCCGCACTCAGTCTGCATAACTGCACTCAGAAACTCCGGATCCATAGAATCCCTAAGGGGCAGAAGGTGGCCCACCCGGTCCATCAGGTCCACACCGACCCACCAAAAGAGCCACTCCCCCGTCCTATCCCCGTAGCCCCTCCTAACCTGCACACCTTAATAATAATCGCTTATTGTCACAAGCAGGCTTCAGTGAAGTTACTGTGAAAAGCCCCTAGTCGCCACATTCCGGCACCTGTTCGGGGAGGCCGGTACGGGAATTGAACCCGCGCTGCTGCCTTGTTCTGCATTACAAGGCAGCTGTTTAGCCCACTGTGCTAAACCAGCACATTTGGACTGTGGGAGGGAACCGGAGCCCCCGGAGGAAACCCACGCAGACACGGGGAGAACGTGCAGACTCCGCACAGACAGTGACCCAAGCCGGGAGTCGAACCTGGGACCCTGGTTCTGTGAGGCAACAGTGCCACCCATTTCCATGATTTCCATTTGCTCCCCCCCCAGCGCTCCCTCCCCCACTTTACTCTCCAGGTTTGGAATGGCAGGGCCCCCCGCTTGCCTCCGGAGTCCAACACGATGAGCGTTTCAGAAGTGACTCCCCCAACAATTCGGCTGGTGACGGTGGGAAATTATGGAATGGAGCGGGAGGCTGGCCAACCACCGACAGAGAAAAAGGGGCGGAATATTTCAGGGGTGGGATTTTTTTATCTCTCCGGGAGATCATACTCTTCCTTGCTCATCCGACCTTAGTTTCTGATTGGTTGTTCTTGTCTGTGGTAGAATAGAGGGATTGAGCCCCCCCATCATATATTAGGAAGAAAGGAAACCCACGTCTCAGCCAATAGAACGTGGCCAGTGGAAGTGAGTGAAAGTTGCTCATTTTATCCCATCATCTGGAATCTTCGATTTCCACACACAACCTACATGTTCACATCAGTACCGTACAGTGCAATGGTGAATTTCTCCACTGAGTTTCGGGTTTGAGCTAGGGCGGTGAACGTGGATTGAAGTGTCTGGCATGGCTAGGGCGGTACGGTAGCACAGTGGTTAGCACAGTTGCTTCACAGCGCCAGGGTCCCAGGTTCGATTCCCAGCTTGGGTGACTGTCTGTGCGGAGTCTGCACGTTCTCCCCGTGTCTGCGTGGGTTTCCTCCGGGCGCCCCGGTTTCCTCCCACAGCCCAAAGATGTGCAGGTTAGGGGGATTGGCCACTGCTAAATTGCCTCTTAGTGTCCAAAAGGTTAGCTGGGGTTATGGGGATAGGGTGGGGGTGTGGGCTTGGGTGGGGTGCTCTTTCCAATGGCCGGTGCAGACTTGATGGGCCGAATGGCCTCCTTCTGCACTGTAAATTGTATGATCTAATTCTATGATTCTATGATCTGTGATTCTATGATCTATGATCTATAATTTATGATTTATTATTTATGATCTATGATTCTATGATTTATGATTGATTTATGATCTATGTTCTATGATTCTATGATTTATGATGTATGATTTATGACATGATTTATGAGTTATGAGCTATTATTTATGATTTATGAATTATGAATCTATGATTCTATGATTCTATGATTTTATGATTCTGATTCATGATTCATGATCTATGGCTGAGAGCCTTAGTCTGCTCAAAGTGCCTCACTTCAACCTGATATTAGGGTCTTCTAAGAAGCCATGGGCTGAAATTCCCCAGCCGTCTGGATTCTCTGTCCCCTGCGATGTGGGACGTCCCATTGACAAGCAGTGGGAGTAGAGAACTTTGCCACCGGCGAATGTCGCGCCGCCTGAGAAGCAGACGACTGGGGGGAGAGGTGGGGGGGGCAGAGAATCCAGCCTCATGGTGATGTCAAGGTGCTGGTTAACACTAATCTTTGGTGAGGTAGGGAGAAAGAGAGTGTGAGGAATTGTTGCCATGATGTGAGGAGGGATTGTTCTCCCATTCTGCTCCCCATAGGGCCGCCCAATAGTCACTACCTTCGCTCTCTGGACTCCAAGTTTCGATTGTTCTTCGGGGTAAAGGTGGCGCAGCTTGTCATTCTGTGCAATGTGTCGTGTTTCCTGCCTCGGAGATATGCCGAGATGACACAGCGGTTTCTACACCCAAACCAGGGTTGCCAACTCTCCAGGTTTAGGCCTGGAGTCTCCGGGAATTGAAGGTCAATCTCCAAGACGCCGCCGTGTGCGACCCAGGGGAAAAGCGATCGGGAGGTTCAAAATGTTTTTTTCTTGTACTTTCCTTTGAGATTTCCTTTTACCAGCTACGAAAATGGAAACTAAGGGCCGATTGGCTGACAATCGAGGATCATCCAATCGGGTAATGAACCTTTTTGTTTTCCAATTTGGGGTAGGAAGGCCATGTGCCACTAGGATGGATGTGTTGGCCAAGTAATGGCTGGAGGGTGGGGGAAGGTTATGTGATGGATCCTCCAGTTGGCAACCCCTATCGAAACATGGCATTACTCACAGTGCATCCATTTTCTAGCTTTTGAGTTCAGTTTCTGTTTCCTGAGGACCGCTTGGCCAACGGGAAGCAGAGAACGGTTGGCGGACGGCGACAATCAATCACCGAACAATTTATTTAATTTAATTAATTTTTTTTCTCATAAATTTAGAGTACCCAATTAATTTTTCTAATTAAGGGCAATTTAGTGCGGCCAATCCACCTACCCTGCACATCTTTGGGTTGTGGGGGCGAATGTGCAAACTCCACATGGACAGTGACCCAGGGCCGAGGATGTGCTACTGGATTAAAGGCCCTGTACGAATAATACTCCACTCTATAAGCAACAGTCGGTGTGATAAACCAGCGTAGTTTGTCTCTATCACACATAGGTATATTTATTGACTGAAATCTGAACGTTATGATTGGCTACCGCATTCTGAGAGCCATTTCCTGGTGAGCCGCACTAAACGAGTCTGGTATCTTTGTTTACATTACTTTTTTTTTAATATTGTTATGACAACAGCTTTCTTATTTTGGCTGACATAAAAGTTTATTTAACCTTGATAATTAAACTAATTGCCAAAGGAATGTAGACTGATAGGGATTTTGCCAAACTTCTTGGGTGATCGGAGCATGCAGCTCTTTGCGTTGCACCCGTTTGAAGCTCAGGAATAGCAGAATTTTGATTGGGGGGGGGCAGGGGGGGAAACAAAGAAATGCCGCTTCCTCCCCCCCCTCCCCAAATGATTTAGTGGGTGAGTGGTACTGAGCCAAGTGGAATCTCAGGCTCCTGTGAGTCACAAATGCAGATTGGAGATCGCGCGGTGTTCATCGAAGTCCTTGGTGCGTTGGGCAAGAGATTCGTCCGGCCAACACGCTGATCAAGGACGTTCCTGTTGGACGTGCATGCAGCCCGTGGGGGGGGGCTTGCTGTGCGCAGAACGGGCGCTGTGCTTGCCCACGTGTAGCCCCCACAAGTCCAAGCGACCCATAGGAGCGAGGAGCGGTTGAATAAACTCGGTTTGTTCTCACTGGAACGACGGAGGTTGAGGGGCGACCTGATAGAGGTCTACAAAATTATGAGGGGCATAGACAGAGTGGATAGTCAGGGGCTTTTCCCCAGGGTGGAGGGGTCAATTACTAGGGGGCATAGGTTTAAGGTGCGAGGGGCAAGGTTTAGAGGAGATGTACGAGGCAAGTTTTTTACACAGAGGGTAGTGGGTGCCTGGAACTCACTGCCGGAGGAGGTGGTGGAAGCAGGGACAATAGTGACATTTTAAGGGGCATCTTGACAAATACATGAATAGGATGGGAATAGAGGGATACGGACCCAGGAAGTGTAGAAAATTTTAGTTTAGACGGGCAGCATGGTCGGCACGGGCTTGGAGGGCCGAAGGGCCTGTTCCTGTGCTGTACGTTTCTTTGTTCTACAGCTGGGGGAGCACTTTGAGATGTTTTTTTTTAGGGGAGGGGGTTTGCAGCACGTCTTCCCTTTTTCACATCAAGTGCCTCATGAGGGCGAGAGACTGGTTTGCCGAGCTTGGCTGGTCAAGGTGCAAGCACAGAAATAGAGACATGGAAGCAGAAAGGATAAAGGAGCTGACCGAGACTTCACGTAAGATTTATTTTGGCTGTCTCACATGTGGCATCACTTGAATAAAGGAGGAACAGGGGTGGGAACAACAATTTACATTGATTCTCCCCGATTCCCGAATATTTATCCATCCTAATATTCAATTCTGACCTGCTTCCCACTTCTCTTCGCTTTCATTCCTAACCGGCAAAGGAATGATTCTGACTGATGAACATGAGGTTGATTCTTCAGTAAGATTACCAACCCTGGTGTGATATGTTCTTTGAGGCTTTTCATGGCATTGGCAGTGACCCAGCGGGGAATCGAACCTGGGACCCTGGCGCTGTGAAGCCACAGTGCTATCCACTTGTGCTGCCCTGATGCGCAAACGTAGGAAATAGGAGGCGGAGGCTATTTGGCCCTTCGAAACTGCTCCCCCGTTCATGGCTGATCCTCGATCTCAAGGCCACAGGCCCGCGCTCTCCCCATACTCCTTGACACCGTTCGAGTCTAGAAATCTTACCTATTTATTTCTGAAATACATTCAGCGATTTAGCCTTCTGTGGTCGGGAATTCCAGAGTCGCCACCCTCTGAGTGAAGAAATTTCTCCTCATCTCAGTCCTAAGCGGCTTACCCCGTAATTTGAGAATGTGACCCCTTGTTTTGGACACCGCCCAAACCCCCCCCCCCCCCATTCTTCTAAACTCTAGTGGATACAGGCCCAGTTGACCCAATCTCTCCTCGTACGACAATCCCGCCACCCAGGCACCAGCCAGACTAAAGAACATCCGCTGCACTCCCTCTCTGGCAAACATATACTTTCTTCGATAGGGAGACCAAATCTTCACACAACCCTCCAGGAGGCCCCAGGACAGCACTGATACATAGAACATACAGTGCAGAAGGAGGCCATTCGGCCCATCGAGTCTGCACCGACCCACTTAAGCCCTCACTTCCACCCTATCCCCGTAACCCAATAACCCCTCCTAACCTTTTTTGGACACGAAGGGTAATTTAGCACGGCCAATCCACCTAACCTGCACGTCTTTGGACTGTGGGAGGAAACCGGAGCACCCGGAGGAAACCCACTCGGACACGGGGGGAGAACGTGCAGACTCCGCACAGACAGTGACCCAAGCCGGGAATCGAACCTGGGACCCTGGCGCTGTGAAGCCACAGTGCTAGCCACGTGTGCTACCGTGCTGGCCAATGGTTGGTGACCCTGCATCGAGGAAGCCTCAGTCCCTTTCCTGGCTTGCACATTGGTCTAATTGCAAAAGGCAAATGCCAGAAATCAGAAGTATGAGGGGAAAACGCTGGATAAGCTCTGCATCACTGCGGAGAGAGGGAGAAACAGGGGTTGGCGTTTTAGGCCGATGGCTCCTGATCTCGGACGATTTGAAACGCCAACTCCGCCCCTCTCTCCACGGAGGCTACCTGCCCCGCTGAACGATTTCAGCATCTTCTGCTGTTATTTAACCACGGGCCCAACCCGCTCTTGGAGGCCGGCCTTAAAAGGAAAATACACCAGTCGCAGAAAGACAGTTTCCCAGGAGTTGCTGAGACAAAGGGAACACTTTGAGCAGTGATGCAGACTTGCTCCCATTGAAAGGGGCGTCATGTGCGTGTGCGTGTGTGTGTGTGTGTGCATGTGAAGCAGATCTGGCCCAGGGACTGCCAAGTTGCCAGGTTTACGTGCTGCACCAGTGGGCAGAGAAGGGGCAGGAGAACAGGACCACAGAGAGACAAAGCCCTAATGCTAAGGCCTTAAACAGGGTGCCCAGCACGTCCCTTCTCTACACAGATATTAGGTGAAGAAGGGGTGAGGGGAGGTTTGTGGGGGGGGGGGGGGGGGGTTATTTTCTTTGTCCTGGCTCTTGGTAGACCCTTTGGCAGCTCTGTTTAGAGTCTGTGTGTAGAAATGTGACTAAACGACAAGAGAGAGTAAGATGGTGAACAATGCTTTGATTCATCAAGCTCTGTATGGTCTCCTAGCAACGACAGTGCTATATAGCAGTATCACAACGTGCCAAGATACACCATGGTTTCGAAGGAGGCTTCCTCAGAAGCTGCAAATGCAGCCAGTTTAAAGGGAGAAATGCTCCTTTTCACTCTCTGCGATCGAGCCCAATCTTTCGAACATCAACCCACGCTTTATTCCGAATGGCTTCGTTTCCATTCCCCCCACCCCTCCCCCAAAAAAAAATCGATTGGCGTCTTCTTCGAAAATAAAATTAAAAAATAAAAATTCAGGCAGATATTTTGACGCCTTGACAACCATGTGGAGGTGGGCAGCTGTGGTGCAGCAATGGAAGAAGCACAATGGGACAAGCAGTATAAACATTCATGGCAAACTATCTTTCTGAAAGTTCGGTCTCAGATCAAACATTTGTAACAAAACATCTGAATGTTTGCATGAGTTGCGATGAGTTGAAAATAAATTCTGCAGCTTAAAACCTTGGACGCCAGCCACCTTTCATTGGCTGCAGTGAAAACAGGACCCAGTACGGAGGAACAGTAGGAGTTCTTTGCTCCAGCGGTTTCAGTCCAAAATATCTTCTGTGGTTCCCCGAGCTTAACAGACCGGCACCGCATTTGACATGATGCTGTGAACCAGCAAAGAAATGATGAGGCTGTGATTTTTTTTTTAAAGCAGGAACAGAGTAGACACCTATCCTGTTTTGGGTCCCAATGGCATTATCCCCCTTGCGCACCTCTTTTCCTTCTCCAGATGATGTTGTTTCGTAATGAGCTATTTCCCCACAGGCAATGACCTGAAATCTTGTACCCAACCCATTTTTTTGCAAGAGAGGACCGCGCGCTTCCATTGTGCCTTCCATGACATCGGGACAGGAATTCTCAGGCCATTGGAAGTCTCTGTTGCCGCCGACAAGTGCACCCCCTGCCCGCGGGTTCCCCGGCGGCGTGGGGCGGCTCCAATGGGAAATCCCATCGACAAGCGGCGGGAGGATAGCATCCCGCTGCCAGAGATCGGCGTGCCGGTGAGAAACACGCGACGGGGGACCGGAGAATCCAGCCGCGGCGTAGCCGCTGAATGAAACACGGCAGCCATTTTGTACACAGGAACATCCCGCAAACAGCAATGTGTCAAATGGCCAGAGAGTCTTATTTTTTTAAGGCGATGTTGGCTGAGGGATAAATACCGACCACGCGCCGGGGAAAACGCCTCGGTTCTCCTTCGCAATAGGGCGATGGAATCTTTTACATCTATCTGAGAAGTCTCAGTTTAACATCTCATCTTGGAGGCCGTAGCGCAGTGCTATTGGCACTGGACTAGTAATCCAGAGACTCAGAGTCATGTTCTGGGGATCTGGGTTCGAATCCCCCCCCCCCAAGGCAGATGGTGACATTTGAAAAGAAATCTGGAATCTAATGACGACCATGAAACCATTGTTGGTTATTGTAAAAACCCATCTGGGTCACTAATGTCCATTAGGGAAGGAAATCTGCCGTCCTTACCCGGTCTGGCTTACATGTGACTCCAGACCCACAGCGATGTGGTTGACTCCTAAATGCCCTCAGGGTGGGCATTTAATGCCCTCCTAAATGCCGTCGCCATCGAGCCACCCGCTCAAATGCTGGCCCGATAGTGGGATTCGCGAGGGAATCCCTCGCAATGCCTGCCATGCATAAATTGGCATGACAAGGGATTTTGAATCACATCTGGATTCCCGCACAAATCAGAGGCGATTCATCTGTGGCGGGAGAACCTACGGCGCGATTCTCCAAGCCCTGCGCCGGGCCGAAGAATCGCCGCAACCGTGCCACGCCGCCCCGACGCCGGCACGCGGTTCACCGAGGTGCGGAGAATCGCCGGCATTTGTGCCGGCGTGTTTGGCACGGCGCCGGACGCGGGCCGCTATCCGTGGCCGGGCCGCCAATTCTCCGGCCCGGATGGGCCGAGCGGCCGCGCGGAAACGGCAGAGTCCCGCTGGCGGCGTTCACCCCTGGTCGCTGCTGGCGGGAACTCTGTGAGAAGGGGGGGGGGGGGGCGGCCTGTGGGGCGGGGATAAGTGCTCCTTCCCGGGGGGGGGGGTCTCCGCTGGGGTCTGGCCTGCGATCGGGACTCACCGATCGGCGGGCCGGCCTCTCCCCCCCAGGCCTACGTTGTTCCGCTGCCGGCCCCAGAACCCCCACACCATCTTGAGTTGGAGCCGGGGCATTGAAGAAGTCCCCCGCGCATGCACGGGTTGGCGCGGCGCCCATTTGGCGCTGGGAAGAGAGGCTGGAGCGGCGTTAACTGCTCCAGTGCCATGCTGGCTCCCTGTGGGGAGGGGGGGGGGTGGTCAGAATCGGTCGTCCCCACGCCCGTTTCGCGCCGTCGTGAAACGCGACGGCGTTCACTACGGCGCGGACACTTAGTCCCCATTTTGGAGAATTGTGGCCCCCCCCCATGTCCCAAACGGAGAGTCCTGATCTGAATTAACCCTTCAGCATTGCACTGCACTGCAGGAAGTGCCACCATTAGCTTCCAGGATGACATTTTAAACATTGAAACAAGGGCTGGGGAAGTCCGGCGGAGGCCTGGGGGATGGGGGAAGGGTGGGTGACCCTCAGCCAAGAGTGCATCTGGTCGCCAATGGCAGTGGGATTTGTGGGAGTTTGCGGTGTGCAAGTTGGCTTCCATGCAATGAGTACACTTCAAAAGTACTTCATTGGCGGTGAAGTGATTTGGGACAGCCCCAAGGATACAGAAGTTGCTACATATGTGTGGAAGTTCTTGCCATTGTAAGCCAACAATATCTTACCAGTCAACTGCTTTAAAACCAACAGACCCATGAGAGCATTCCACCACTCGCTGAAAAATGATGCATTTGGAGGTCTCCGGATCAATCGCAAGTTGCAGGGAGTGGATGGGCAGGAGGTGTGGGGCAGGGCTGGAAGCTGACAGACCAGGCAAACTGAGGACAAAATGTCATCACAGCCAGATGTTATTTTTTTTCCCCCTGCTTAAAGCAGAGAAATTGAAAGAGGAAACTGTGCTCCCAAGAGTTGCAGAGGCAATTATTTGGTGTTTGCTCACCACAGATAAACAGGAGACAGACGTAGAAACTAACAATTGTATTGAAGCCGTCCGTGACAGCAGCAAGACCTTGACAGTGTTCAGACCTTTGCTGGTAAGTGGCAAAATAACATTCATGCCATCCACCAAAGGGGGAATCTAACCATCTCCCCTGGCTGTTCAATGGCATTACCATCTCTGAAACACCACCATCAAACATCCTGGGGGTAACCATTGATCAGAAAATTAACTGGCCTGGCCATATAGGGGCTGGTTTAGCACACTGGGCTAAATTGCTGGCTTTTAAAGCAGATCCAGGCAGGCCAGCAGCATGGTTCAATTCCCGTACCAGTCTCCCCAAACAGGCGCCGGAATGTGGTGACTAGGGGCTTTTCGCAGTAACTTCATTGAAGCCGACTCGTGACAATAAGCGATTTTCATTTCATTTTCATATAAATATTTAACCAGATGATGGAACCATCAATTCACGAGACACGTGCTTTAAGATATTAACAGTGGTTTTAATCTACTTACTACAGAGCCAGCCTGTTACCCGTTGAACTCTCGATGAACTGCAGGCTGGCTCTGGACACGGTTATTTATACAGCAGTCAAGGGGGAGGAGTCGTGGGCGGAGCCAAGGGTGGAGCCCTGTACAAACTCCTGAGCATTCCCAGAGCTACTCCCCCTAGTGGTCGGATAATGCTACTGCGCTTACAATGGTATTGGTAAATACAGTGTGAATTACTACGTTACATTCACCACACCAGAGCAGGTCAGTGATAGCGAATTCTGCAGTGAGTATCTCTACAAGACACAAGTCAGGAATGTGATGGAATACTCTCCAATTGCCTGGATGAGTGCAGCTCCAACAGCATTCAATAAGCTCATCCTGGATGAAGGAACCATTTTGATTTGTATCGCATCCACCACCTTAAACATTCACCATCATCGCTCAGGGGCAGCGCTGCGTAGCAAGTACAGGATGTGCTGCAGCACCTCATCAAGGCTCCTTCGTCAGCACCTTCCAAACCTGAAACCTCTACCCCTAGAAGGACAAGAGTGGCTGGCACACAGGGGCGTCGCCATCCGCAAGCACCCCCCCCCCTCCCCCAAACCATCCAGATTCATAACAGTAACAGAGTTTGCCACATTTGGGGTTGTACAAAGTGGGAAGCTGGTCTAACTTGTCTTCAGTTGTAGCACAGAGTTGGCCTGGTAGCTGTTCCCCACTTGCTGAGTTGTCGTACCAGGAAATAGCAGCAACGTGAATTCATGATGCCGATGCAGCACCTTTAACATCATTACCCGCCCCAAGGTATTCCAAAGCTAAATGTGGCACCGAGCTACGTGAGGAGGTACGAGGGCAGATGGGCAAAACCTCGGCCAAAGGGGTGGGTTTGAAGGAAGATCGCATTGGAGGACAGAGAGGCAGGAAGAAGTTTTAGCGAGGGAATCCCAGAGCTTTCTGCCCAGGCAGCTGAAGGCTGGTGGCGGAGCAGTGAAAATTGACGATGCTCAAGAGGGCAGAATTCGAGGGGCGCAGGTATCGCGGAGGGTTCTGGGACTGGCGGTAAACCAAGAGAGAAAGCGAGAGAGATCCCAGTCCATGAGAAATAAGAGGAGGGACCTTAAGACTCAAGGAAGAACGAACCTGCACTTTTCGCACATTCAGGAAGTCCCAGAACACTCTGCCGACAAATGGAATGGAGAAAACATGGATGCACAGCAAGATCCCATTAACAATAACATGATAATGACAATAACATGATTATGATTCATAAAACCTTAGTTGACCAGGACATTGGGGAGAACTCCCCCACTCTTCTTTGGATAGTATAATGGGACCCTTTGTATCCACTCAAGATGGGGCGTCGGTTGAAAATAGAACCCCTACAGTAGGGAAAGAGGCCATCGTGTCAGCACTGACGCTTTGAAAGAGCACACTAGCTAGGCCCACTCCCCCCCACTCTATCCCCGTAAACTCACCCAACTTTCACAACTTCAACACTAAGGGGAGGTCTACATAAATGGGAATGAAGTAGAAAGGGTCGAGAGCTTCAAATTTTTAGGTGTCCAGATCACCAACAACCTGCCCTGGTCCCTCCATGCCAACAATATAGTTACAAAAGCCCACCAATGACTTTACTTTCTCAGAAGGCTAAGGAAATTAGGCATGTCAGCTATGACCCTCACCAGCTTCTACAGATGCACCAGAGAAAACATTCTTTCTGGTTGTATCACAACTTGGTATGGAACCTGCTCTGCCCAAGACCGCAGGAAACTACAAAAGGTCGTGAATGTAGCCCAGTCCATCACGCAAACCAGCCTCCCATCCATTGACTCTATCTATAATTCCCGCTGCCTCAGAAAGGTAGCCAGCATAATTAAGGACCCCACGCGCCCCGGACATAATCTCTTCCACCTCCTTCCATCAGGAAAAAGATACAAAAGTTTGAGGTCACATACCAACCGACTCAAGAACAGCATCTACCCTACTGCCATCAGACTTTTGAATGTACCTACCTCGTATTAAGTCGATCTTTTCCCGACATCCTAGTTATGACTGTAACATTATATTCTGTAGTCTCGCCTTCCTTCTCAATGTACGGTATGCGTTGTCTGTACAGCACGCAAGAAACAATACTTTTCACTGTACACTAATACATGGGCAGCACGGTAGCATTGTGGATAGCGCAATTGCTTCACAGCTCCAGTGTCCCAGGTTCGATTCCGGCTTGGGTCACTGTCTGTGCGGAGTCTGCATATCCTCTCCGTGTGTGCGTGGGTTTCCTCCGGGTGCTCCGGTTTCCTCCCACAGTCCAAAGATGTGCAGGTTAGGTGGATTGGCCATGATCAATTGCCCTTAGTGTCCAAAATTGCCCTTAGTGTTGGGTGGGGTTACTGGGTTATGGGGATAGGGTGGAGGTGTTGACCTTGGGTAGGGTGCTCTTTCCAAGAGCCGGTGCAGACTCGATGGGCCGAATGGCCTCCTTCTGCACTGTAAATTGTATGATAATCTATGAAGCGACAATAATAAATCAAATCAAAATCAAAAATGTTTTAGCATGGCCAATCCACCTAAACCAGCACATCTCTGGACTGTGGGAGGAAACCGGAGCACCCGGAGGAAACCCACGCAGACCCCGGCACAAGTGCAAACTCCGCACAGACAGTCGCCCAAAGCCGGAATCGAACCCGGATCCCTGACGCTGTGAGGCAGCAGTGCTAACCACCCTGCCACCGTGCTGAAGGGAACACATCCAGCAGTGCTGCACTCTCTCACTGCTGCATTTGATGACGTCATTGTAAGTTCTGTGCTGTGAAAGATTTCATTTCGCAAAAAAAAAACAGTTCGAGATTCGGCTGTTACAATCCCATTGAAGGCAGCTGGGCCCTGCACAGTTGGATTGAAATCCCTCGAACTACCTTCAATTTTCATACTTTAAATATTTGTCATCTTTCCAGAGAAAGTGTTCCTGGGCTTTTAAAAGGCAGAAATGCAGCCGGGTCCAAGATTATGGAAAATCTACTAATTCTGTGGCAGCGTTGGAACATTCCGTCAGCAATCCTTCTCACCACCTCCCTCGGAAATGTATCAAACTCTTCCAACACTCCTAACCCTGTCAACCAATTCTAAACCCATCGCTGCCGTTAAATACAGCGTCTTTCCCTGCACATTGCTAATGCTGATAAGGCTTTCAACTTGAGTTATGACAAGTCCACCTCCCGCAGCATTCGCAGCCTAACTTTGTGTTTATTTATTTATTTATTTAAAAAAAAATAAAAAAAATTAGAGTGCCCAATTCATTTTTTCCAATTAAGGGGCAATTTAGCCTGGCCAATCCACCTACCCTGCACTTCCTTGGGTTGTGGGGGTGAAACCCACGCAGACACGGGGAGAATGTGCAAACTCCACACGGACAGTGACCCAGAGCCGGGATCGAACCTGGGACCTCAGCGCCGTAGGCAGCAGTGCTAACCCACTGCGCCACCGTGCTGCCCACTAACTTTGTTTTTATAGGTTATTGGTCCTGGGTGTTAATTCCACTAATAGCATATGCTGGATGAATAATACAGGAGCTTGTCGTTTACCTTCAGCAAGTTTATTCTTCATACATCGCAGTAGAGTTGAAAAATGAAATGAAAATGAAAAATGGAATGAAATGAAAATCGCTTACTGTCACGAGTAGGCTTCAAATGAAGTTACTGTGTAAAGCCCCTAGTCGCCACATTCCGGCGCCTGTTCGGGGAGACTGGTACGGGAAATGAACCGTGCTGCTGGTCTGCCTTGGTCTGCTTTCAAAGCCAGTGATTAAGCCCTGTGCTAAACCAGCCCCAAAGTTCCAAACTCCTTATAATTTCCACCCCCCCACAACTGTTCCAACTGAGTCCATTTATTCTCTCTTGGGGGTGCGACAATGGCCACCGCCAGCCTTCAACAATGCAATTGGCTTAAAAGTGTAATTGGCAAAGGATCAAAGGATGCAGTTACTGATACTGTGACACGCGGTTCAGAATTATTGGCTTTCTAAAGGCATAGAAAATAGGAGCAGGAGTAGGCCATTCGGCCCTTCAAGCATGCTCCGCCGTTCAATGTGATCACGTGAAACAACGCCCCCTGACCAGCCCTGTCAGAATTTCACACCTTTCAATGAGATCCCCCCCCCACACACATTCCTCTAGACGACCAATGAATTCAGATCCAGCCAACCCAATCCCTCGTCGTGTATTGGTGCCGCAGATTGAAGTTTAACCGCGGCGACTTGTTTGGGCGAACCCCTCATCTGGAATTCTACAGAGTGCAGCCAATGTTGGAACGAGGACAAGCAGGCCAGCTCCCTCCATTTTGTGGCCAGGTTCTGAGGTTTAATCAAGAGCGATCTCTCAGCAGCTGCGGGGGAGGGCAACGGCACCGGTTGAAACGCCCTCCCCCACCCCAAAACCAATTAGGGTTGACTCACGGAAACAGTGATTAACACCCAAGAGTAAATAACTGGGAGAAAATTTTTTAAAGAATTGCATTTATACAGACCCTTCCGCAGCACCATGGGGCAACAGGTTAAGCACTTTGGAAGTGTTTTCATTTGCGGGATGTGGGGGTCGCTGGCTAGGCCAGCATTTATTGCCCGTCCTTTCTCGCCCTCAAGAGGGCGGTGGTGAGCCAACCTCGTGCACCGCTGCTGTGGTGTGGAAAGTTAGACCGTCATTGGTGTAATGTAGGAAATGCGGCAGCCAATTTGCAGGTAGGAAGCTCCCACAAGCTCACCGATGTGATCATCTGTTTACGGCAATATCGGGTGAAGTGTAAACTTTGATCAGGATGCCCTCGCCCTCCCGCTGCTGTGCCCTTTACCAGCCGTACCAGCCACCCCGGACAGGCGCCGGAATATGGCGACTAGGGGCTTTTCACCGTAACTACTCGTGACAATAAGCAATTTTCATTTTCATTTCATTTCCTTTGTCACAATAGCTCGATGGGATCCAACCATAAGGCCAGGCAGGGCCTCAGTTTAACCCGACAGCACCTCCCTAGATCCCTGAAAGTTGCCACCCAGGTTGAGAGGGTTGTTAAGAAGGCGTACGGTGTGTTAGCTTTTATTGGTAGAGGGATTGGGTTTCGGAGCCATGAGGTCATGTTGCAGTTGTACAAAACTCTGGTGCGGCCCCATTTGGAGTATTGCGTGCAGTTCTGGTCGCCGCATTATAGGAAGGATGTGGAAGCATTGGAAAGAGTGCAGAGGAGATTTACCAGGATGTTGCCTGGTATGGAGGGAAAATCTTATGAGGAAAGGTTGAGGGACTTGAGGCTGTTTTCGTTAGAGAGCAGAAGGTTAAGAGGTGACTTAATTGAGGCATACAAGATGATCTGAGGATTAGATAGGGTGGACAGTGAGAGCCTTTTTCCTCGGATGGTGATGTCTAGCACGAGGGGACATAGTTTTAAATTGAGGGGAGATAGATACAGGACAGATGTCAGAGGTAGATTCTTTAATCAGAGAGTAGTAAGGGCGTGGAATGCCCTGCCTGCAACAGTAGTGGACTCGCCAACACTAAACGCATTCAAGTGGTCATTGGATAGACATATGGACGATAAGGGAATAGTGTAGATGGGCTTTAGAGTGGTTTCACAAGTCGGCACAACATCGAGGGCCGAACGGCGTGTACTGCGCTGTAATGTTCTATGTTCCGGCAGTGCAGCACTCCCTCAGCACAGCATCGGAGGGTCAAACTAAACAATGTAAGTTAGACTCAGGCTTGAACCGTGAAACCAGGGTGCTACCGACCGAGACAGTTCACAAAGGGTATCCAGGGGTTACTCGATCTGGAGCTCAACAGTACAAATCCATTTTCCACCCCTTGATAGCTGACGCCTTTGAACGGATCCCAGGCATCCAGAAGCACCACTGTGTTTTCGAAATAATAGTTAGCAGTGCCGGTATCTGGAGAGCAAAGCAAATGTGTAATAATCTGGGATTTCTCAGCCATCAAATCAAAGTCTCTTTATCTTAGCCCTGTTCGAAAAAGCAAGCCTCCAATTAGTTTGGCTTTGAGACTGCTGCCTGGATCTCATTTGTGGGCTGTGCATAATTGAAAACCAATTGGACAAAAACCTTCCAATTCCAGTTAGTAATTTCTCAAGAATGTACAAGTGAGATCCAGGCCAGAGAGAGAGAGAGAGAGAGAAGAGAGGTCAGAGATTGTACTCCAACATTGAAGGCAAAGAATTGCTTTGGCAAACAGGAGAGAGAGAGAGAGGCGGGAGGAGAGAGGGAGGGGGAGAGAGAGAGGGGAGGAGAAGAACAGGAGGGGAGGGAGAAAGATGGAGGAGGCAGAACAAGTGAAAACAACGCACTTCCAAAAAAAATGAGCCAAGTGAATCATTAAAAAAAGCAATTTGCGTTTATCACATTGCATCTCATGCCGTCGAGTCCGGGCACATGGCAATCAACAGCTGAGGGAAAATGCAGCAATTACGCCACACAGCAAGATCCCAAGATTTTGTTTTCCAAGTATACTGCCAGGACTTGGAAATAGAGGCGGTTTTCCTTAGAACATGATGTGGAGATGCCGGCATTGGACTGGGGTGAGCACAGTAAGAAGTCTCACAACACCAGGTTAAAGTCCAACAGGTTTGTTTCGAATCACGAGCTTTCAGAGCGCTGCTCCTTCCTCAGGTGAATGAAGAAGCGGGTTCCAGAAATACATATATAAATATATATAAAGTCAATGATGCAAGACGATACTTTGAATACGAGTCTGCAGGTAATTAAGTCTTTACAGGTCCAGATGGAGCAACTGGAGAGAGGGATAATCATAAGGGAACAGAGGAGGCTGAGGGGTGAGTTTGTTGAGATGGGGAAAATTATGCGGGAACTCGGCAGGGTGGACAGGAAAGACATGCCTCCTCCGGCTGAGCGGTCGATTACCCGGGGGCATGGATACTCCGGCCATTGAGTTTCTCTGTTCCCGTTGGCAGGACACCCCTGCCCGCTGGTTTCCCAGGGGGTGGCATCAATGGGAAATCTCATCGACAAGTGGCGGGAGTAGGGAATACTGCCACCGGCGTACAGCGAGTAGGCCAGGAAACACGCGGCTGGGGGTTGGGAAAATCCCGCCATGCGTCACCATTGCAGAACCAAGCAAGAGTTTGTCCAATAATATTGCAATTGGCTGGGGAGATGGCGGCCTGCTGGTAATGTCATGTGACTAGGTTTTATTGTTCTGAGAAAGTGGGTTCAAATCCCACCAGGGCAAAAAGCGTTTCATTTGGGCTTCCTTCGATTTGGTCCACCGCTGCTCCTCTATGGGGTCTCCTCTACATTGCGGAGACTAAACGTAGGCTGTGTGACCGCTTTGCAGAACAGCTTCTCTCAGTCCGCAAGCATGGCCCCGGTTGCGTGCCATTTCAATTCCCCTTCTTACTCCCATGCCCACGTGTCCGTCCTTGGCCTGCTGCGATGCTCCAGCGAAGCCCAACGTCTCAATCTTCCAACTGGGCACTTTCCAGCCTTCTAGACGCAACACTGAGATCAACAACTTCGAACCATGAACCCTCTCCTCCATCTTGACCCTCTTTTCTAATCCCAATTTTTGTGCCCCTCTCCCACAGACCCCTGACCCTTGTTCTGCTGTTAGCAGAACATTGGGCAGCACGGTGGCACAGTGGTTAGCATTGCTGCCTCACGGCGCCGAGGTCCCAGCTTCGATCCCGACTCTGGGTCGCTGTCCTTGTGAAGTTTGTATATTCTCCCCGTGTTTGTGTGGGTTTTGCTCCCACAGCCCAAAGATGTGAAGGGTAGGTGGATTGGCCACACTAAATTGTCCCTTAATTGGAAAAAATGAATTGGGTACTCTAAATTTATATTTAAAAAACAGAATATTCAACTATCTTACCTTTATGCCACTATCAACACCTTCTTTAGTTTTTAACGCTATCATTCACACTCCTTTTGTCTTGGGCCAAGACATCTTTGTCCAATCGCTCCTAGCTCCCACCTATCCAGCAGATCTGGTTTAGCTTAGTGGGCTAGAAAGCTGGTTTGTGATGCAGAAGAAGGCCAGCAGCGGGGGTTCAATTCCTGTACCAGCTGAGAATTCTGAATTCCCCCTCGGTGTACCCGAACAGGCGCCGGAGTGTGTCGACTAGGGGCTTTTCACAGTAGCTTCACTGCAGTGTTAACGTAAGCCTACTTATGACGATAAACAATTTTTAAAAAAATCCCTGACCTAATTTGCTCCACCTGCTCCACTCCTTTGAAGTGTTGGCTAGTGCAGGCTTGAGAGATGAACAGACACTTCCAACACTGATGAAGGTTCAACTCAATTTTATTAACTACTTCTAACTAACTAACACACGATGACTGTGGGTCTAAATGATGCTAACTTAAACTAGAGACCTAAGCCTTGTCCGAACCAGTTGATTCTCTCAGCATGTGGTGTGAGTCTGTGCTGGGCTGGATGAGTTCTTGTTACACTCCGAGGCACCACCCAGAATGAGCGGGAACCATGGTGCCCTCTGCCTTTATAGTGTGTGTATTCTAACTGGTGATTGGCTGCGGTGTTTGATAGAGATAGAGAAATACAGCACAGAACAGGCCCTTCGGCCCACGATGTTGCGCCGAACTTTTGTCCTAGGTTAATCATAGAATTTTGGACAATTTGTCATGGCCAATCCACCCAACCTGCACATCTTTGGACTGTGGGAGGAAACCGGAGTACCCGGAGGAAACCCACGCAGTCACGGGGAGGATGTGCAGACTCCACACAGACAGTGACCCAAGTCGAAATCGAACTTGGGACCCTGGAGCTGTGAAGCAATTGTGCTATCCACAATGCTACCGTGCTGCCCTTAAGAAGTTAACCTACACTCCCTTATTCTACCCTAATCCAAGTACCTATCCAATAGCCGTTTGAAGGTCCATAAATTTTCCGTCTCAACTACTACCACAGGCAGTGCATTCCATGCCCCCACTACTCTCTGGGTAAAGAACCTACCTCTGACATCCCCTCTATATCTTCCACCATTTATCTTAAATTTATGTCCCCTTGTAATGGTGTGTTCCACCCGGGGAAAAAGTCTCTGACTATCTACTCTATCTATTCCCCTGATCATCTTATAAACCTCTATCAAGTCGCCCCTCATCCTTCTCCGTTCCAATGAGAAAAGGCCCAGCACCCTCAATCTTTCCTCGTATGACCTACTCTCCATTCCAGGCAACATCCTGGTAAATCTCCTCTGCACCTTTTCCAAAGCTTCCACATTTTGTACATGTTGATTGGTCCCTGAGTGTGTCCATCAGTGTGTGTCTGCACCATGATATACTGGTGTATATTATGACATCCCTCTTATGTAAAATACATCACATTTATCCTTCCCTTTAGCTCTGAAGAAAAGTCAAAGAGGCTTGCGACGTTAACTTTTTTTTTCTCTCTCCACAGATGCTGCCAGTCCTGCTGAGATTTTCCAGCATTTCCTGTTTTTAGTTCCGATTTCCAGCATCCACAGTATTTTGCTTTTATGGTTGTGACGCACAGTAGAGTTCTCGTTACATAAAAATAAGCATGAAATAGGCTAATGAAACAATGGCCTTTATCTCAAGGGGACTCTAACACGAGGAACAGGTTGTAACGAGCCGGTCAGGAGAATGATAGGTCATTTGGACATTCTGAATTCTCCCTCTGTGTACCCGAACAGGCGCCGGAATGTGGCGACTAGGGGCTTTTCACAGTAACTTCATTGTGTTGTTAATGTAAGCCTACTTGTGACACTAATGAAGATTATTATTATTTTAAGCCAGCTGAGGAAGGCCAGATCGGCATTAGAGGGCAGATTCACCAACAATTTAGATGTTTCGATTATGATGACAGGGTGTACAAACGAAGATTGAATTCCCTTGGGTTTAGGTGGAAGGTGAAAGAGAAACAGGCCAAAAGATTAAAATTAGGAGGTAGGGTACGTATTTTTAAAAATTAATTTATGGGATGTGGGCACTGCCGGGCCAGCATTTATCACCCCGTAAGGGTAGCACAATGGTTAGCACTGTTGCTTCACAACTCCAGGGTCCCAGGTTCAGTTCCGGCCTGGGTCACTGTCTGCCTGGAGTCTGCACGTTCTCCCCGTGTCTGCGTGGGTTTCCTCCGGGTGCTCCGGTTTCCTCCCACAGTCCAAAGATGTGCAGGTTAGGTGGATTGGCCATGTTAAATTACCTTTAGTGACCAAAAAAGTTGGGTGGGGTTACTGGGTTACGGGGCTAGGGGGGAGGTGTGGGCTTAAGTGGGATGCTCTTTCTAAGGGCCGGTGCAGACTCGATGGGCCGGATGGCCTCCTTCTGTACTGTAAATTCTAAATTCTAAGTATTGAGGGCGGGATTCTGTGATCCTGAGGCGAAGTGTTGACGCCGTCGGCAACGCCGTCGAGAAACACGGCCTCAGGATCAGCAATTCTGGCCCCGACGCAAAATGGTGCAGGACATCTTGTTCAAGAAGGGGAGTAGAGATAACCCCGGTAACTATAGGCCGGTGAGCCTAACGTCTGTGGTGGGTAAAGTCTTGGAGAGGATTATAAAAGATACGATTTATAATCATCTAGATAGGAATAATATGATTAGTGACAGTCAGCATGGTTTTGTGAAGGGTAGGTCATGCCTCACAAACCTTATCGAGTTCTTTGAGAAGGTGACTGAACAGGTAGACGAGGGTAGAGCAGTTGATGTGGTGTATATGGATTTCAGTAAAGCGTTTGATAAGGTTCCCCACGGTCGGCTATTGCAGAAAATACGGAGGCTGGGGATTGAGGGTGATTTAGAGATGTGGATCAGAAATTGGCTATTTGAAAGAAGACAGAGAGTGGTAATTGATGGGAAATGTTCAGAATGGAGTTCAGTTACGAGTGGCGTACCACAAGGATGTGTTCTGGGGCCGTTGCTGTTTGTCATTTTTATAAATGACCTAGAGGAGGGCGCAGAAGGATGGGTGAGTAAATTTGCAGACGACACTAAAGTCGGTGGAGTTGTAGACAGTGCGGAAGGATGTTGCAGGTTACAGAGGGACATAGATAAGCTGCAGAGCTGGGCTGAGAGGTGGCAAATGGAGTTTAATGTGGAGAAGTGTGAGGTGATTCACTTTGGAAAGAATAATAGGAATGCGGAATATTTGGCTAATGGTAAAATTCTTGGTAGTGTGGATGAGCAGAGGGATCTCGGTGTCCATGTACATAGATCCCTGAAAGTTGCCACCCAGGTTGATAGGGTTGTGAAGAAGGCCTATGGTGTGTTGGCCTTTATTGGTAGAGGGATTGAGTTCCGGAGCCATGAGGTCATGTTGCAGTTGTACAAAACTTTAGTACGGCCGCATTTGGAGTATTGCGTACAGTTCTGGTCGCCTCATTATAGGAAGGACATAGAAGCTTTGGAACGGGTGCAGAGGAGATTTACCAGGATGTTGCATGGTATGGAGGGAAAATCTTATGAGGAAAGGCTGATGGACTTGAGGTTGTTTTCGTTAGAGAGAAGAAGGTTAAGAGGTGACTTAATAGAGGCATACAAAATGATCAGAGGGTTAGATAGGGTGGACAGCGAGAGCCTTCTCCCGCGGATGGAGGTGGCTAGCACGAGGGGACATAGCCTTAAATTGAGGGGTAATAGATACAGGACATACGTCAGAGGTGGGTTTTTTACGCAAAGAGTGGTGAGGCCGTGGAATGCCCTACCTGCAACAGTAGTGAACACGCCAACATTGAGGGCATTTAAAAATTTATTGGATAAGCATATGGATGATAAGGGCATAGTGTAGGTTAGATGGCCTTTAGATTTTTTCCATGTCGGTGCAACATCGAGGGCCGAAGGGCCTGTACTGCGCTGTATCGTTCTATGTTCTATGTTCTACAGGGGCCGGCGCGGAAGAAAGGAGGGCCCCAGCCAGAGAAGCTGTCCCAGTGGGCCCCGATCGCAAGCCAGGCCCCCTCCGAGGTTGGAGCCCCCTCCCCCCCCCCCCCAGGCCGCCCCCCCCCCCCCCCCCCCCCCCCCACCGTTCCACGGCAAGGTCCCGCCGGCTGAGAGCAGGTGTGGGCCGCGCCGGTGGGACGCGGCTTATATATGATGGCCGCTCGGCCCATCCCGGGCCGAGAATCGGAGGGCCGGCCGCGTAGAGTGGCCCCCGACCTGCGCCGCGCCAATGGCGCCGATTCTCCGCTCTGTGGTGAATCGCGTGCTGGCGTTGGGGCGTTGGACATGGATAGCCCTTGGCACTGGAAGACCGGCTGGTTTCGGGCGGAGCAAAGAGTGTCTTTCACCGGGCTGGTGGTCCTCCAGCTGCTGCTGATGGTAATCTCGGTGTGTGGCCTCGGTACGTGGCCCCAGGAACAGCCCGTAGAGGACAGAGCCCGGGGACTCTCCGGCCCGGCCCCGGGCTGAGATAATCCTGCCCTGAATGTATTTCAGAGTCAACGACATTGCTGTGGATCTGGAGTCACATGTAGGCCAGATCAGGTAAGGAAGGCAGATTTTCTTCCCTAAATGACGTTAGTGAAGTAGATGGGATCTTGTTTTAATGGCAATTGACATGGTTATCATTAGACTATTTCTTCAAGAATTTTATTGAATTCAAATTTCACTATCTGCTGTGGGGGGATTCGAACCCAGGTCCCCAGAGAATTATCCTGGGTCTCTGGATTACGAGTACAGTGACAATGGCTGGAATCTTCCTCCCAACGTCTCAAGTCGAAGATGTTTGGGGCCTCACGGTAGCATGGTGGTTAGCATCAATGCTTCACAGCTCCAGGTTCCCAGGTTCGGCTGGGTCACTGTCTGTGTGGAGTCTGCACGTCCTCCCCGTGTGCGCGTGGGTTTCCTCCGGGTGCTCCGGTTTCCTCCCACAGTCCAAAGATGTGCGGGTTAGGTGGATTGGCCATGCTAAATTGCCCGTAGTGTAAGGTTAATGGGGGGATTGTTGGGTTAAGGGTATACGGGTTACGTGGGTTTAAGTGGGGTGATCATTGTTCGGCACAACATCGAGGGCCGAAGGGCCTGTTCTGTGCTGTACTGTTCTATGTTCTATATGTTCTATGTCTCTTCCCCGGAATTAAATCATGTATATGCACGCTTGTGCCTGACTCCCTTGTCTTCAGATGTCATGGGAGGTACAATGGAAGCGTGTTCCTCTCTTACAAAGAAAGGATTGGGACCCAAATCGAGATAGAACATAGAACATTACAGCGCAGTACAGGCCCTTCGGCCCTCAATATTGCGCCGACCTGTGAAACCACTCTAAAGCCCATCCACACTACTCCATTATCATTCATATGCCTATCCAATGACCATTTAAATTTCCTTAATGTTGGCGAGTCCACTACTGTTGCAGGCAGGGCATTCCACGCCTTTACTACTCTCTGAGTAAAGAACCTACCTCTGACATTTGTCCTGTATCTATCGCCCCTCAATTTAAAGCTATGTCCCCCTCGTGCTGGACATCACCATCCGAGGAAAAAGGCTCTCACTGTCCACCCTATCTAGTTCTCTGATCATCTTGTATGCCTCAATTAAGTCACCTCTTAACCTTCTTCTCTCTAACGAAAACAGCCTCAAGTCCCTCAGCCTTTCCTCACAAGATCTTCCCCCCATACCAGGCAACATCCTGGTAAATCTCCTCTGCACCCGTTCTAATACTTCCACATCCTTCCTATAATGCGGCGAGCAGAACTGCACGCAATACTCCAAATGCGGCTGCATTTGGATCAAAATATAATGTTCAATAAAAAAGAGTGTGCAAGAGGTGTTGTAGGAATTCAAGTTTCGTCATCTTGCTGTTGGCAATTCCACCCAAAGTAGCAACATGAATACAAATGGTATGATCCTACCCTGAACCTGTACGGTAGACGATGGTGCAGTGGTCATGTCAAGGGGCTGATAATCCTGGAGGCTCAGGTGAACATTCTAGTGGTCTGGGTTCAAATCCCATCACGGCAACTGGTGGAAATTAAATTCAATTAGAATCGTAGGATCCTTACAGCGCAAAAGGAGGCCCTTCAGCCCATCAAATCTACACCAACCCGCTGAAGGAGCACCCCACCCAGGCCCAATCCCCTGACCTAACCCGGTAACACCACATGACCTTTGGACACTAATTGATCACGGCCAATCCACCTAACCTGCACATCTTTGGACTGTGGGAGGAAACCGGAGCACCCGGAGGAAACCCGCGCAGACACGGGGAGGACGTGCAGACTCCGCACAGGCAGTGACCCAAGCCGGGAATCGAACCCGGGTCCCTGGCGCTGTGAGGCAGCGGAGCCAGCCACGGTGCCAGCCCATTATTGGAATTCTCATCTTTGTTTTCAAATCTCTCCATGGCCTCGAGGGAACCCACCTGCGTATCCTCCGCCAGCCCCAATAACCCTCCGAGATCTTCGATTCTGGCATCTCGCACATCCTGGATTTACTTCGCTCCCCCATTGTCCGTGATGCCTTCAGCTGCCGAGGGCCTGAGCTCTGGAAATCCCTCCCTAAACATCTCCGTCCCTCTTTCTCTCCCTCTCGTCCCTCCTTTCTTTGACCCCCCCTCCTCATAACCTACCTTTCTGACCAAACAGTTCCTCCCCTCCCCTGATATCCCCTTAAGTGGCTCGGTGTCAAATGTTATTGGATGATACTGCTCTTTGAATACGTTAAAGTTCCACAAAAATGCAAGTTATCTCTGCCGTGTAGTTTGATTTTGCATAACATGTTGTTGAGAACTTGCCTGGAGCCTAATATAATCTTGTTGGACCATTGAAGAAGGCACCAGTTGGGTTGGCTACAGAACATGGCTGGCAGAGATATCGTAGCAGGCTGCTTGCCTCTCTCCTTCTCTCTGTTGTGTGAAGTGAGATATGGCTTGGAGACAGAGAGGAAGGGAACAAAATAACTCGAAAAATCATAGGAAAAATAATTGATTTCTCAGAAGCGACGTTTTGGGCATATCAGAAAGCATTTCCACTCCAAACAGGAAGATGTTCATTATGAGGTGTAGTGTAGGCAGGCAACACTCAATCTGAACAGTTTTAGTCCCAATATCTAAGCTATACTGGCATCGGAGGCAATCCAGGGAAGGTTCATAAGTTTAATCCCCGGTATGGAGGGGTTTCCTTATGAGGAGAGGTTGAGTAGGTTGGGCCTGTGCTCATTGGAGTTTAGAAGAATGAGAGGCGACCTTATTGAGACATATCGGATTCTCAGTGGGGTTTGACAGGGTCGATGCTGAGAGGTTGTTTCCCCTTCTGGGAGAGTCTAGGACCAGAGGGCATCATCCCAGAGTAAGGGGATCGCCCGTTTCAGACAGAGATGAGGAGGAATTTCTTCTCCCAGAGGATAGTGAATCTGTGGAATTCTTTACCGCAGAGAGCTGTAGGGGTTGGGTCGTTAAGTATGTTCAAGGCTGAGGGAGACAGATGTTTAATCAGTGAGGGAATCCAGGGTTATGGGGATAAGGCGGGAAAGTGGAGGTGGGGATTGTCACATCAGATCAGCCATGATCTCATTGAATGGCGGAGCAGACTCGATGGGCCGAATGGCCTACCTCTGCTCCTGCACCTTATGTCCTCGTGGTCTCCTAGCCTACCTGCTAAACTGGAATCCACAGCCAAGCAGATTCCTGCAACCGTGCTCTTTGTCACTGACTGTCGCCCGCCTCCTCCTGCACTGGGTCTTTGCAATAGGCGGTCTCGCGATCGATAAAGTGGTTTCTGTCAAGGTTCATCCCGAGCGGCTCTGCAGGGCTCTATGCTCTACAGGCTGTTCCTGGGGCAACGTACCGAGGCCACACACCGACATTACCATCGGCAGCAGCTGGAGGATCACCAACCTGGTGAAAGACACCCTTTGCTCCGCCCGAAACCAGCCGGTCTTCCAGTGCCAAGTGCTGTCCATGGCCGAGTGTTGCAGAGGGCAACATTCCAAGGTCCGGGACGACATGCTGAGGGACACAATAAACCTTGGTAGGGCGGGGGGCCATAGCTGCAAGGGTTAAACGGGGAAAGGTCACACTCTAAGTCCGCCCAGCCAGGATGCACTGTGGGGCTGGAACCCGTCTCGACCCATCAGGCTGTTTGTACCAGTGAATGTTTGGCATAGAATGTAAATGTACAATGTACCTGAAATTATCAGTGGAGAACACTGCCAGTGGTTAACACAGTTGCTTCACAGCGCTAGGGTCCCAGATCGATTCCCGGCTTGGGGTCACTGTCTGTGCGGAGTCTGCACGTTCTCCCCGTGTCTGTGTGGGTTTCCTCTGGGTGCTCCGGTTTCCTCCCACAGTCCAAAGATGTGCAGGTTAGGTGGGTTGGCCACGCTAATTGCCCTTAGTGTCAAAAAAGGTTAGGTGGGGTTACAGGGATAGGGTGGAGGTGTGGGCTTGAGTAGGGTGCTCTCTCCAGGGGCCGGTGCAGAGTCAATGGGCCGAATGGCCTCCTTCTGCACTGTAAATTCTGATTCTATGAGAAAGGCATCTCAGATTGCCACATGTTGGTTTGATAAATTTGACGATTGAAGTATATTTTTGAGTATTGCTGTAAAACAAAAAGCGACAAGCTGTCAAATCTTTTCATCTGGTACTCACCAAGGCAAGAATGTAAAAATCTTAAAGGGAGCAACGCTATATACTGATTGGTTGGCAAGCTGGTAGAGGCATTGCAATCAGCACTCTCCTCCTGTGCAGTACAAATTGTTGCTCCCTTTAAGATTTTATGACTCAGTCCCTGTTGAACGCAAGATGAAAATCTTCGACAGTATGTTCCATTTACCAGCATTATTCAAATTCTGTGCCACCCAATGACTTCCAGAATATTTTTAGTCATTAAAAGGCTGCCATTTTGGGATTAGATCATTGGTGAAGGGGGCCATTCTTAATCCATCCATCTGGAGGGAAGTCTGATCTCCTCCCATCAGTATCCAACGACTTCTTCACTTTCCATCTCCTCCGCTGTGTCCGGGAATCTATTCCGCACACTCTTCATTTTGTGTAGTGAAGAATTTTCTTATCGTGCTTACATTTATTCATTTGAACCCGTGTTTGAATGTGACAAGTAATGTTCCAGAATTCCCTCAATCATAGAATTTACAGTGCAGAAGGAGGCCATTCGGCCCATCGAGTCTGCACCGGCCCTTGGAAAGAGCACCCTCCTTAAGCCCATGCATCCACCCTATCCCTGTAACCCAGTAGCCCCACCTAACCTTTTTTTTTTGGACACTAAGGGCAATTTATCAAGGCCAATCCACCTAACCTGCATGTCTTTGGACTGTGGGAGGAAACCGGAGCACCCGGAGGAAACCCACGCAGACACGGGGAGAACGTGCAGACTCCGCACAGACAGTGACCCAAGGCTGGGAATCGAACCTGGGACCCTGGAGCTTTGAAGCAACTGTGCTAACCACTGTGTCACCCTCAATCTCCCCACAGGATCATCTGTCGGGTACTGTCCAAGATGGTGGGGCTGGGCGCTTGTTACACGCCTTGCCCAATGTTGGGTTTTGGGGTGACCAACTTTCGAAGGATTGTCCTAGAGTCTCCGGGAATTGAAGATAAAACTGGACAACTTGAGGAACAGAATCAGGCGCATGTAAACAATGGTATGGATTTTTAAAATTCTTTGTTGAATCTCAGTTTTAAAATATTGGAGCAGGGAAGGGACAAAGGTCCCTTTCTTGGGTTATTTAGAGGGAGCAGGTCCTGTGACAAAACATCCAGGGATCTGTCCAAGCGGAGTTGGCAACCTACTTTCGGCCACAGTGGAACTGACTATTGGACTCTCACAGGTGACATAAAAGATCCCGTGATCCACTTCAAAGAAGAGGTTCTGCCCACAGTCTTGCCAACATTCATCCTTTAACCAATGGCATCACTATAAAGAGATCATCTGGTCATTGACACATCACATTTCTTGGCTTTGGATTGGTTTATTGTCACGTGTACCGAGTTACAGTGAAAAGTATTGTTCCGCGTACAGTCCAGACAGATCATTCCGTACATGAAAAGAAAATACATAATAGGGCAAACATAAAATACGACACAGGCATTGGGTGAAGCATACGGGAGTGTAGTACTACTCAGTAGAGAAGATGTGTGAAGAGATCAGATCAGTCCGTTTAGGAGTCTGGTAATGGCGGAGGAGAAGCTGTCTTTGAATCGGTTAGTGCGTGTTCTCAGGCTTTTGTATCTCCTGCCCGATGGAAGAGGTTGGAAGAGTGAGTGGGATTATGCTGCCCGCTTTCCCAAGGCAGCGGGAGGTGTAGACAGGGTTGTGTGATGGACTGGGCAGTGTTCATGATTCTCTGTAGGTTCTTTGGAATCTTGCTGGGCAAAAAAGTGGTTGTCTACATTATAACAATGGCTACTCTTCAATAAATGGCTGTAACGTTCTTTGGTGCTCCCTGAGGTGGTGAAAGGCGCTATAGAAATTTATTTTGGGCAGACGGGTGCGAGACAGCCAACGTGACCACCACATGTTCTGCTCTTCCTCGCAAGGTACGTTTCCACCTTCCCAGTCTCCCTCACCTCTCTATCTAACTCAGTCCTCAGCTTCCCCACTGGCAATCCCTTACTGCCACTCGAATCCTTCGCCCCGATATGCCCCACACAGATACCCCATGGGTTGAACTCCATTCCTTGCCATTATAGTGGAGCAACTGTAAGGGGGGGGGGGGTGGAATCTCAAACTCAAATGTATGAGGGGATTCCTACACGGCACGAGGAGAGAGAAACATCTTGCTCTGACAAAAGAAGCAGAGGGAGAATCATTTTCGCTCAGTGTTGTTAAGATCTGGAAGGCACCACCTGTAAATTGGTGGCACAGGAAGTTTGACAAGGCAATTGGACAGGCGTTTGAAGAGGACCAATTTGCAGGATTATGTGGATGGAATGGGGGTGCTGAATTACTTTGGATAGCTTAGCCCCTACGGGGTCAACGCTGTCCTTCTCTGCTGTCGGGTTCAATCAGGTGCAGACGCCAGAGTCAGCATTCTCTCAGTACTTTTAGGTTTTTGTAGAGGTTCCAGTGACATGCCTGACCACTTTTTGGACCTGGTTAGAAACTGCGGCTGGAACGAATGGTGTGAAACGCGCAGGGTGCGAGACTGCCTCTCTTGGGCAAGAGCAAGGGATCAGCTCTGCGTGAAAATCAACCTCCTCACATAGTAACTCCGGCCAAGTGGATGGGACATCAGAGGGGCTGACGATGCCAATGGAAGTGCCTCAACGGAGTGTCAACCTCTTCAGGAGGGGAAGGGTGGGGAGGGAAGATTCTGCAACAACATGGCAGTTACGGCATCCTTAAAATCTCCTCGAGCATGGGCAAGGAGAAACGTTTGTGTGGAGCAGTTTCTGATCACAGTGTTATTTTAATAACCGGGCTTCATTCTGCGCCACAATAGGCTCTTGATCCCACAGTGTTATTTTGGTTGGAAGTGTGCTGTTACTGTGGGTACTCCATATGTTTGGCATGGAGTGGGTGTTCTCTACACAGCATGTGTTCTCTGTCGGACAGAGTCACTGTCACTCTGTTTACTTCAGAGCGGTTTCTGATATTGCATCATTTTCCTCTCTTGTTCAGAAGCCCAGAGGCCGTTTTGTCAATTACTGGTTACTGAAAAGGCTGGTGAATGGTTGCTAGTCCGTGACCTCATGCAGTAAGTGTGGTTAGTGGGAGTCTTTAGCCGTAGGATTTTTTGTTTTGTTTTTATTAAATGTGGGGCCTGCGCTATAGGAGCTGGTGAGCAGAAAGGTGGCTCAATCAGATGCTTCGTGCACCGCAGTCATTGGCTGCTCCACTTCCCGGTTAACACCAACAACTTGCATTTATGTAGCGCCCTTCGCGGAACAAGATGTCCCAAGCAGCAGCGTTGGACAACAAAATTTGCCAGCGCAGGAGAAATGAGTTCAAAGGGCAACACGGTGGCGCAGTGCTTAGCCCTGCTGCCTCACTGTCTGTGCGGAGTCTGCACGTTCTCCCCGGGTCTGCGTGGGTTCCCTCCGGGTGCTCCGGTTTCCTCCCACAGTCCAAAGGCGTGCAGGTTAGGTGGATTGGCCACGCTAAATTGCCCTTAGTGACCAAAAAAGGTTAGCGGGGGTTATTGGGTTACGGGGATAGGGTGGAAGTGAGGGCTTAAGTGGGTCGGTGCAGATCGATGGGCCGAATGGCCTCCTTCTGCACTGTATGTTCTATGTTCTCACAGCATGGTGGCCTCACGGTAGCATGGTGGTTAGCATCAATGCTTCACAGCTCCAGGGTCCCAGGTTCGATTCCCGGCTGGATCACTGTCTGTGTGGAGTCTGCACGTCCTCCCTGTGTGTGCGTGGGTTTCCTCCGGGTGCTCCGGTTTCCTCCCACAGTCCAAAGATGTGCGGGTTAGGTGGATTGGCCATTCTAAATTGCCCGTAGTGTAAGGTTAATGGGGATCGTTGGGATACGGGTTACGTGGGTTTAAGTAGGGTGATCATTGCTCGGCACAACATCGAGGGCCGAAGGGCTTGTTCTGTGCTGTACTGTTCTATGTTCTATGTTCTAGCACCGAGGTCCCAGGTTCGATCCCGGCTCTGGCTCACTGTCCGTGTGGGGTTTGCGCATTCTCCCCGTGTTTGAGTGGGTTTCGCTCCCACAACTCAAAGACGTGCAAGGTAGGTGGATTGGCCACGCTAAATTGCCCCTTAATTGGAAAAATGTATTGGGTGCTCTGAATTTGTAAAAAATAAAAAAATGAGTTCAAATGGCCTGAAGGTGGGTCAAATAGCTGGGTTTTAAGGTGTGTCCCAAAGGAACAACGTGAGGTAAGAGAGGCAGAGGATTGTAGAGAGAGAATTACAGAGCTTGGGGCCCAGGCAACTTGAGGCACAGCCAATGGTGGAGTGATTGAGATCGGGGATGTTCAAGAGGCCAGCATCAGAGGGGGGCAGATATCCCTGAGGGTGGGGAGGCTGGAGGAGATGGTCAAGGATCACAAAAGGCCTTGAAAGGATAAGAATTTAAAAAAAAATTTAGAGTACCCAATTCTTTTATTTTCCCCAATTCAGGGGCAATTTCAGGACAGCACGGTGGCGCAGTGGTTAGCATTGCTGTCTCACGGCGCCAAGGTCCCAGGTTCGATCCCGGTTCTGGCTCACTGTCCGTGTGGAGTTTGCACATTCTCCCCGTGCCTGCGTGGGTCTCTCCCCCACAACCCAAATTTAGCCAAGCTAAATTGCCCCTTAATTGGAAAAAATGAATTGGGTACGCTAAAGTTATGAAAAAAAAAATTAAGGGGCCATTTTAGCGTGGCCAATCCACCAACCCTGCACATCCTTTTGGGTTGTGGGGGTGAGACCCACGCAGACAGGGGGAGAATGTGCAAACTCCGCACGCATGGCGACCCAGAGCCGAGATCGAACCCGGGTCCTCGGCACCGTGAAGCAGCAATGCTTTCTTTTTTAACAAACATTTTATTGAGGTATTTTTGGTACAGAAACACCAACAAAATAGACAAGATACTTGAAACCATAAATATAGTGCAAAAACCGTTTTACCCTTGCGTACAGGTCCCACCCTTATTACCCTCCCTACTCTATCCTGAAATATTCCCCCCCATCTTTTGAAAATTAATTTTCCGTAAGGAAGTTGACGAATGGTTGCCACCTCCGGGTGAACCCTAACAGTGACCCTCTTAAGGAGACCTTAATTTTCTCCAAACAGAGAAAGCTAACCATGTCCGATAGCCAGGTCTCCGACTTCGGGGGCTTTGAGTGCCTCCATGCTAATAGTATCCCTCTCCGGGCTACCAGGGAAACAAAGGCCAGAACGTCTGCCTCTTTCTCCTCCTGGATTCCCGGGTCTTCCGACACCCCGAAAATCGCCACCTCTGGACCCAGCGCCGCCCTTGTTTTTAAAACCTTGGGACTTGACGTCGTGAGGCAGTAGTGCTAACCACCACGCCACCGTGCCGTCCCCATGGATGAGAATTTTAAAATCAGCTTATCGGGGTCTTTTTGCGAACAGAGTGACTATTGGGTTAATTAGACAGCCGTGCCGTGGGCTGGCTGTATTTATCACTTCAGTTGATCAGTCTGGTCAGTGCGAAACAGGGTTGGCGTGGTTGCTGCTTGGCTGTTATTTCGCTCAACTCTTTGCTCAGAGCCTGCCGACTTTACATATGCTCAGCGCACTTTGCTTATCGCATGGATCCTGTCAGCCCAGGGAGGGCAGGGACTGGCAGTGAAGCATAACTTACAAGGATACATCAGCCGAGTCAGTATTTTGCATGTCGCTGACTGATTCATGTGAGGAGGGCAGCAAAATGTGCTTCATTGTTCCCGGGTCTGAAAAAAGAAAATCGTCCCGCTCATACTCACCCGCCTGCGATTTCCGCTGGCTTGTGTGTGTGTGTGTGTGTGTGTACAAGACTGCGATTGGGCCTGCTCTGTTTTAGTGTTTCCTCCGCCTACCTTTCCTGGCCTTATCAACGTGCGCCCCGCTACCTTTTTTTTTAGGTGAACCTAATTTGCACCACTGTCCCACTTGGGCTGTGACTATCCCTGGGGGGGGGGAAATGGCTTCCTCTGAGAACGCACCACCTTCGTGCTTGCCTCTACTGCGAACCCCTTTGCCCCTTGCGACGGGCGGCCATTCTGCACGTTTGCAACCCCCCCCCCCCTTTTGTTTTGTTTTTTGTCGCAATCCCAACACTCAAAATGCGTTGGTTGGTTTGATCGAGCAGCATGTTGTTTGCCCGCAGCCGAGCTTAGCTCTCATTTGGCCACTGGGTTGGCACCAAGTTGGGCTGGCGCAGAGTGGCATTGGCAGGGAGCTTGGAGCAGGCTGTTTGCCCGTCCTTTGTCTCGGCTTTGCAGTGAGCGATGCGGTGTAGAGAAAAGGAAAGGGGAAGAGAGTGCAAGGGAGAGACTGACCAAGATAAAAGGTGGAAAAGGACGCCGGAAATGGCTGGCGCCAAGGCATGCAAATTGTGTGAATCCCAACAATTCAAGTATTGTCACCTCGCCCATGTATAATCTCAATAAGAGTGAATAAAAATAAACTCACGTTTTAAATCTCTTACAAAAGAACCCGGCTTGCAAAAAAATCCTCTTAATTCATTCTTATATTTGGAATAACATTTTTAAAACTGTTTTCTCTCCTTGCATGCTAATCCTTTGAAAGTATTTAATTAAATACATCAATTCCACTTAGCATAAAGCCAGGTTGCATTTTGATACATAATTTCCTGATGCCGGATGATGGCCCGAATTCTCTGGATGCAGCCTGCCCCCTCCCGTGCGTTTCCCCATGGTGTGGGGGGGGCTTCAATGGGAAATCCCATTGACAAGCGGCGGGTGTATAGAATCCCGCTGTCAGCGAACGGCGCTCCGGCGAGGAACACGCGGCTGGCGGACCGGGAGATTCCCGCCCGATATCTAGGTGAACCCATTTTGGTCAAGAACGGGCATCACAGGGTGGCACAGTGGTTAGCAATGCCGCCTCACAGCTCCAGGGTCCCGGGTTCAATTCCGACCTCGGGTGACTGTGCGGGGTCTGCACGTTCCCCCCCGTATCTGCGCGGGTTTCCTCTGGGTGCTCCGGTTTCCTCCCACAGCCCAAAGATGTGCAGGTTAGGAGGATTGGCCGTGCTAAATTGCCCTTTAGTTTCCAAAAGGTTAGGTGGGGTTACTGGATTACGGGGATAGGGTGGAGGCATGGGCTTAAGCAGGGTGCTCTTTCCAAGGGTCGGTGCTGATCCAATAGGCCGAATGGCCTCCTTCTGCACTGCAGATTCTATGATAACTCCTTTAGCTGCTTGCCATGGGAAAATTTGGCAACCGTAATGAAATGTAATCAACTCAACAGTAAAACCTGATCGGGAGTGTTCATCCGGGATGAGAAACGAAAGGCCTAACTCTGCTGCCAATCACTGGGCTGGATTTTCCGGTCCCCCAGCCCCATGATTCTAGGTGGCGCGCCGTTCGATAGTGGCGGGGGGTCCTCTCTTCCCCCTGCTTGTCCACTGAAGCTTCCCCGCCCCCCAAGACCCCGGGAAACCAAGGGCGGAGGGTGGAGGGCGGGGGGGAATGCGCTGCCGGCGGAAATAGAGAATCCCAATGGCTGGAGAATTCCGACAACTATCTCCTGCCTTCCGCCCTCCCGCAGACCTTCGTTTTGTCCTTGCCCCACCCACCCCTTCCTCAGGGTCCTATTACATCTCTAACGTTTGCCCATTCTGCTGAAAGGCCATTGTTATGAAATGTTGATTCTGATTCTCTCTCCCCAGTATTTCCTGAGTATTTCCAGCATCATTCGTTATTATTTGGGCTGGCCCACTCAGAATGACGGACTCGGGGACTAGTACAGCACCGAGGCAGGCTATTCAGCCCGTTAAATCTGCTCTAGTCCTTTTGAAGAACAACCAGTCACTCCCAGTCCTATGCACTATTCCCACATCTTGCATTTTCTTCCCCCTTCCCCCCTTTTTGAAGGTTACCATTGAACCTTTGCCAGTTGGAGCTTTCCAAATCCCAACAATTAGTTCAGTAAATGTTTTCCCTCATGATGCATCTAGTATTTATACTGAACACCTTAGATTGGTATCCTCTAGTCATCAGTCCCCGATGTTGTACTCTGTGCCTCTATTTGGGAAGCCCAGGATCTCAGAAATAAAGAATAATAATTAGCTTTATTTATTTCTAATAATAATTAGAAATAAATTAGCTTTTTAAAAATTCATTCTTTGGATGTGGGCCTCGCTGGCTTGGCCAGCATTTGTTGCCCATCCCTAATTGCCCTTGAACTGAGTAGCTCACAAGGCCATTCCAGAGGGGGGCAGTTAAGAATCAACTGCATCGCTGTGTGGGGTCTGGAGTCACATGTAGGCCAGACCGGGTGAGGACGGCAGATTTCCTTCCCTGAAGGACATGGGTTTTTACAACAATTGACAATGAGACTTTTAATTTCAGATTTTTTTATTGAATTCAAATTTCACCATCTGCTATGGCGGGAATTGAACCTGGGACCCCTGGATTTCTGGTCTAGTGACAATACCACCACGCCACTGCCTCCCCATTATTAGCTGGCTTGCTCATCTACCCTGCCACCTTAAAAGGTTTGAGCATAAACACTCCAGGGTCTCACGTCACTGTGATCCCTTAACGATAGTGTTGTCTCTTCTCATTCTCCCTGTCAAAATGCACACCTCGTACTCTCTTCTGTCAGATGTCCGTCCATCCCTCCAGTCTGTCCCCATGACGTTGATTACTACCGTTGTCACTTTATTCCAATTCCAAGTTTCTCATCATCCGCAAATTTCAAAATCATCTCCTGTACCTTCAAGTCGTGAATGCACATCAAAAATAATGGAGCCCCCCAGAACTGAGCCCAGGGGACGCTACTGTCTGTCTCTTTCCATGTCTGATCAAATAGTCATTCAGCACAACCCCCTGTTTGCTACCTTCTGGCCCATTTTGTTTATAGGGCTGCTGTTACATAGATACATAGAAGGTCGTTGTCCCTTATAACCCATGGACTTCAACGTGAACAGTAAACACTCAACTAATGTCATTGAAAGTCAGCCTTCCACCCGCACTGTGATAAAACAATGCCAGTTTCATAGTTTCATAGAACATACATTCTTGCACCTTTTCCCATGCTTGCTGACAGGGAAGGTTTAAAACAGACGGGAATGGGTAGGGTTGCATCATGACTTTTTTGATGAGAAAAACATGCAAACTTTAATACCGTCAATCGTAAGTTGGTTTTCTATCTCAAAGCAGACTTGGGTTTCAGCCCCAATATCTCAGCAGGTATATCCAGCAACTACTTTGACCTTCAGTGACCTCAAGATAACGGAGCATCCCAAAGATGCTCAACATGGGCAAACAGCCGGAGTTTGTGGGATAGGCTTTGTGGTGAATTTAAAGGATGGGGGAAGGGAATTAGAAAGGTGAGGAGATTGAGGGAGGGCTTCCAGGGAGTAGGGTTGGGGTGGTTGGCTGGAGGAGCATTGGCAGGGAAACATGCGTAAGGAAAGAGTTGGAGATTGCCGATAGCCCAGTGATTGGCAGTTTCAAGTCAGGGAGATTGGCAGAGATCACAGTAGGTTGCATTGACCTACTCTCCATGTTGGGCGCTGACACATATTCGCAAGAGGAAATGAAAACTGAGAGAAGTGTCTTATTCCTGCACAAATCCCTCGATTGGGCCAGCGAGGATGTTGGAACTCCATCGGGGAGAAGTCCTCTTGATGAGGAATGATGCCCGAAGATAAAAGGGGAGTTGTATCAAAATAGAGAAATAATGAGAGGCAGCAAGTTATCCAGCAAGTTATCCGGGGAGGATCTGTAAATGGATGGAAAAAGTTGCAAAGGAAATGTAAATAAAACGTTTCGTCTTTCAACAACAGAAATGGCGAAAAGGAAATTCTATTTGAGACGTGTAAAATTAACCGAGCTGTTTTGTTGATGTTGATGAGGGAGGGGTTCAAGATATTTCTTAATTTTTTTGGCTGGCACTATGAGGCTCAGTATCTCTCCACTTAAGGTTCCTCCTGGTTACTTACTCCAACGGATGAAACATGCCCTGACCTAACTTTCTTGGGTGGTGGGACATGGGGGCTGGAAGAGTTATTTTCAGAAGTACAAAGAACAATATAGCACAGGAACAGGCCCTTCGTCCCTCCAAGCCTGTACCGGTCATGATACCACCCTTGGCCAAAACCCTCAGCACTCCCTAGTGCCGTATCCCTCTATACCCATCCTATCCATGTATTTGTCAAGATGCCTTTTGAACGCTGTTAATGTATCTGCTTCCACAATCTCCCCTGGCAACGCGTTCCAGGCACTCACCACCCTCTGTGTAAAAAATCCGCCTCGCACATCTCCTCTGAATTTTGCCCCAAGGAGTTTAAACCTTTATTTAAAATTTTTTAGAGGACCCAAGTATCTTTTTTTCCAATTAAGGGGCAATTTAGTGCGGTCAATCCACCTAACCTGCATATATTTGGGTTGTGGGGGTGAAACCCACACAGACATGGGGAGAATGTGCAAACTGCACATGGACAGTGACCCAGGGCCGGGATTCGAACCCGGGTCCTCAGCGCCGCAGTGCCAGTGCTAACTACTGTGCTGCATGCCACCCCTAGGAGCGTAAACCTATGCCCCCTGGTGAGTAACCCCTCCACCCTGGGAAAGAGTGCCTGCCCATCCACTCTATCCACGCCCCTCATAATCTTGTCAACCTCTATCAGGTCGCCCCACAACCTCCGTTGTTCGAATGGCTACAGTCCGAGTCTATTCCGCCTCTCCGCATAGCTAGCGCTCTCCATACCAGGCAACATCCTGGTAAACCTCCTCGGCACCCTCTCCAAAGCCTCCACATCCTGAAATGAATGAAATGAAAATCGCTTATTGTCACGAGTAGGCTTCAACGAAGTTACTGTGAAAAGCCACATTCCGGCGCCTGTCCGGGGAGGCTGGTACGGGAATTGAACCGTGCTGCTGGCCTGCCTTGGTCTGCTTTAAAAGCCAGCCATTTAGCCCAGTGAGCTAAACCAGCCCCTCCCGGTAGAGTGGTGACCAGAATTGTGTGCAATATTCCAAGTGCGGCCTTACCAAGGTTCAATGCAACTGCAGCATGACTTGCCAGTTTTTACACTCGAACTTGCCAGTTTTTATACTCGAGTATTGTGCACATGTAACTTGAAAGAAATTAGACACTGTTGTGGAGCTGAAACACACAAGTCAGTATATACAGGGCTGAGCAGTTCCACCCTTGTAATTCTTGTTGCAAATCTGATGCCAGTGGCAATTGAATGTCACTCTGGACCCTCATTCTGGTCTTGCTATGTTTCAGTAAAGAACACACGCTTTCACAGTCTCGGAAATATTTGGCAATCGTAATATCCTTGATCTCATTTTTTTCTTTCAATCATTGCATTTTTTTTCTCTTCTAGTGTTTTACCTGATGTGTTGCTGTTGACTCATTTCCTCCTTAACTATTTTTTATGTGTGTGTGTGTGTGAAGTTTTTCAATGTGTGAGTTAGGCTGCATCGTTAAAGATGCTGTGCCCAAGGACCCATATGCCAAGGATTGATCGATATGTGGTCCAACATGGCAGATGGGCAGATATTTTGCCCATTGGACGCCGTCTATCCTTCTCTCTCTCCCTTTGTCTCCTGCTCTCTATTTCGATCCTCTCTCTCTCTCTCTCTCTCTCTCCCTCTCTCTGTCTTCCTTTCTCTGATGTGGAGTCAAATGTTGGATTAAGTTGCTGGCAGTGTGACGCTGAGGAAAACCTTATATGAAATAGCAGCTTTTCTTTGACATCTCGGCAAGCGCATGTTGGAGGGTGAGTCTATGGCTTCCGATGAATGTTTTCTTTCCTGCTTTCCTTGTTTTCTTGTTGACGAAAATAGACAAAAATGCATCTGAATGTGGAAGCATCTGGCGGAGAGCGAACCACGCCACGAAACGGTTCGCTTTTAACTGATATTCTGCTGCACAATCGGGAGGTATGGATTACAGACAGGGCCGAAGAAGTCAGGGTCGGGGTGGGCGGGGCGGGGAGATGTTGGGGAGACTGACTTTTGTTCTTCTCGTGCCTATTTATGTTGAAGCAGGTGCCTGGAGTTGGAAGGATGTCCTCACCTGTCTTGAAGGATGGGTAGGGTTTGAAGGTGAATGGTCAAGGAAGGAATAGCTGTGAAAACCAGAATAGAAGAGTTAAAGGGGGAAACTAGATAAATGCATGAGGGATAAGGGAATAGAGGGTTATGCTGATAGATGGAGGGCTTGATGGGAAGAGCCTTGAGTGGAGCATAATCGCTGGCATGAACTGGCTAGGCCAAATGGCCTGTTTCTGTGCGTGCTTGCGATTGTGACACAAGTGAATCTGAAATATCCATTTATTCACAGGTAGGAGTGACTTATAAGGGAGCTGTGAGGGAAAGATCATGTTTGCTGTGCAGTACTTGATAGAGTCGAGAGCGGCACGGTGGCGCAGTGGTTAGCGCTGCTGCCTCACGCCGCCGAGGATACGGGTTCAATCCTGGCCCCGGGTCACTGTCTGTGTGGAGTTTGCACATTCTCCCCAAGTCTGCGTGGGTCTCACCCCCACAACACAAAGATGTGCATGTTGGGTGGATTCGCCCCTTAACTGGGAAAAAGATCATTGGGTACTTTTAAAAACTTGATAGAGTCGTGACACAGGAAGTGTTTCCACTTGTGATGAAGAGTGAATCTAAAGGCCCTCGATATGAGGCTGTCATCAGGAAATCAAATAGGAAATTTGGAAGGAGCTCCTACACCCAGTGGTTGGAATGAGGAACTTACTGCCTCTGGTGATTGCCCCCTTTGAGGGCAACACAGCAGAGTAAGGGTCACCTGGCCTGGGTGACCATCGGGACTGAGAATGGGGATCAGGAGTGACGGTCGTCAATAAAACCCATCTGGTTCACTCACTCCTTTTCGATTTTGATGACAATCGACAACGGTTTCATTTAGAACATAGCACATACAGTGCAGAAGGAGGCCATTCGGCCCATCGAGTCCACACTGACCCACTTAAGCCCTCACTTCCACCCTATCTCCATAACCCAATAACCCCTCCCAACCTTTTTGGTCACTAAGGGGCAATTTATCATGGCCAATCCACCTGCACATCTTTGGACTGTGGGAGGAAACCGGAGGACCCGGAGGAAACCCACGCAGACACGGGAAGGACGTGAAGACTCTGTACGGACAGTGACCCAGCGGGGAATTGAACCTGGGACCCTGGCGCTGTGGAGCCACAGTGCTATCCACTTGTGCTACCGTGCTGCCCTTAATTCCAGATTTATTTTTATTGAATGCAAATTTCACCATCAGCCTGAGTGGAATTTGAACCCAGGTTCCCAGAGCATTGCGCTGGGTCACTGGTCCAGTGACAATGCCTCCCCTTAAATGTGGCAGCGACATGCGTTTGCCACCCTCTTGACGATTTGCTTCCAACTCCGTTGTATTGAGCCAACTTTTGGATTTCCCTCAGAGAGGGCCTCCGCACTTTCGAATGGTCGATCCTGGTTCCACTGTAGTGACTGTCTGCAATTGTCCCTTGTCACAATTCCAAGCTCCATTGCAATAAATATTGGGGAGCGAAATACAGGAGGAATTCAGTTGCCGTTTTCGGATGTTTGGATCTGGATTTGTTTATTGTCACGTGTACCGAGGTACAGTGAAAAGTAATTTCTGTGGGCAGCTCAAACAGATCATTTAGTACATGAAAAGAAAAGAAAATACACAATAGGGCAACACAAGGTACACAACGGACACAAACATAGGCAGCAGCATCGGGTGAAGCATACAGGAGTGTAATATTAATTAGGTCAGTCCATAAGAGGGTCATTTAGGAATCTGGTAACAGCGGGGAAGAAGCTGTTTTTGAGTCTGTTTGTGTGTGTTCTCAGACTTTTGTATCTCCTGCTCGATGGAAGAAGTTGGAAGAGTGAGTAAGCCGGGTGGGAGGGGTCTTTGATTATGCTGCCCGCTTTCCCCAGGCAGCGGGAGGTGTAGACAGTCAATTGATGGGCGGACTGGGCGGTGTTCACGACTCTGAAGTTTCTTGCGGTCCTGGGCCGAGCAGTTGCCGTACCAGGCTGTGATGCAGCCAGATCGGATGCTTTCTATGATGTATCTGTAAAAGTTGGTGAGAGTCAGTGTGGACATGCCGAATTTCCTTAGTGTCCTGAGGAAGTGAAGGCGCTATTGTGCTTTCTTGGACATTGAGTCAATGTGGGTGGACCAGGACAGATTGTTGGTGATGTGCACCCCTAGGAATTTGAGGCTGTCAACCATCTCCACCTCGGCCCCTATTAATGCAGACAGGGGTGTGTATGACACTTCACTTCCTGAAGTCAATGACCAGCTCTTTAGTTTTGCTGATGTTGAGGGAGAGATTGTTGTCGTTTCACCATGCCACTAGGTTCTCTATCTCCCTCCTGTAATCTGACTCTCATTGTTCAATGTTCTGATTCCTGCCCACAGTCATTCTTCCCCTTGTAGAATGAGAGACGATTTTCTTGCTGAAGTAATTTGAGGTATCTCCTGGAGCTTGCCAGTGTCAGATTGATCCAGTTGCTACAGGAACACAAGAAATAGAAGGAGGAGACCATTCAGCCCATTGAACCTGCTCCGCCATTCAATATGACCATGGTTGTTCTTAGGATTCCAACTCCATTTTCCTGCCTGCTCCTCTTAATTTCCTGAGGGGCCAAAGATCTGACTATCCATGTGATGCGACCATCAATTCACTCGAGCCAAGAGTAGAAGTAAACCGTGGCTTTAATCAACTTAGAACAGTGCCTGCCTGCGACTGATCCAATACTAAAAACTGCCTACAGGTTGACTGCTCTTTATACCTCCCTTCAAGGGGAGGAGCCATGGGCGGAGCCTATACATGCCCCAACATGTTCCCCTATGGATAATGCCATACAATGGCCCATAGGAGAAGCCCACAAGGGCAACAGCACAGATACAAATACAATGGTGGATTATTGGCATAATACATTCACCACATCGTGCCTTAAATATGTTCAGCGTTGGAGCATCGACAACCCTCTGGGGGAGATAATTCAAAAGATTCGTAATTCTTTGAGTGAGATTTCTCCTCATCTCAGTCCTAAATGATCGACCAGTTATCCTGAGACTGTGCCCCCTTGTTTTGTAGTCCCTGACCAACGGAAGCAACCCCTCAGCGTTCACCCTATCAAACTCCTCCAGAACTTGTAGCTTTCAATTTGATCATTCTTCTAATCTCCAGGGAATACTTTTGTATTCTTAAAATGTTTTAATGTTTCCAATTAAGGGGCAATTTAGCGTGGTCAATCCACCTCCCCTGCAAAATTTTGGGTTGTGGGGGTGAGACCCACACAGACACGGGGAGAATGTGCAAACTCCACACGGACAGTGACCAGAGCCGGGATCGAACCCGGGACCTTGGCGTTGCGAGGCAGTAGTGCTACGTCAGAGATGAACCCAATTCGATCTGGCTCTGATTACCGGACCACCCTCTCATCCCAGGAACCAATTTAGTGAATCTTCGCTGTAACGGCCTCCAATGCGAATAGATCTTTTCTTAAATGTGAAGTGCAAAACTGCATTTCACGTATATTCTAAATTGATCACGTTTTCACTGTCTCTCTTTTCCTTTATTAATTTAGGGTTTACTGAGACTGCCTCACTCTTATTCGTAAAAGTCATAAGACCATAAGACATAGGAGCGGAAGTAAGGCCATTCGGCCCATCGAGTCCACTCCACCATTCAATCATGGTTGATTTCAACTCCATTTACCCGCTCTCTCCCCATAGCCCTTAATTCCTCGAGAAATCAAGAATTTATCAATTTCTGTCTTAAAGACACTCAATGTCCTGGCCTCCACCGCCCTCTGTGGCAATGAATTCCACAGACCTACCACTCTCTGGCTGAAGAAATTTCTCCTCATCTCTGTTCTAAAGTGACTCCCTTTTATTCTAAGGCTGTGCCCCCGCGTCCTAGTCTCCCCTGCTAATGGAAACAACTTCCCTACGTCCATCCTATCCAAGCCATTCATTATCTTGTAAGTTTCTATTAGATCTCCCCTCAACCTCCTAAACTCCAATGAATATAATCCCACGATCCTCAGACGTTCATCGTATGTTAGGCCTACCATTCCTGGGATCATCCTTGTGAATCTCCGCTGGACCCGCTCCAGTGCCAGTATGTCCTTCCTGAGGTGCATTAATATTAAGAGCCGTGAGGTTATGCTGCAACTGTACAGGACCCTGGTGAGACCACATTTGGAGTATTGTGTGCTGTTCTGGTCACCTCATTCTAGGATGTGGAAGCATTGAGGATCCCCCACGCTGCCGGGGAACCCATGGACGGCGGGAACAGAGAACCCCAAAGGTCGGAGAAGTCCAGACCTCACCTTCTTTTCTCTTTCCATCAAACCTTTATGGCCTTAGTGTCCCGCGCTATTGGCATTGACCAAGTTGTTTTGCATCTACAAGATTGGATGGGGGGGGGGATCAGGATTTGAGTCGCTGTTTCCCATTTTGAAGCCCAGTGCAAAATGAAGGAACACTTCATCTTCTATTTGGGCACGTTGCAGCCTTCAGAACTCAACACTCAGTTCAACAAGTTTAGATTGTGACCTTTCCCAAGCATCTTGACCCCTTTTTGGTTATTTAATTCCTTGATTTGTCTACTCCCCCCCCCCCCCCCCCCCCCACAGGGCCATCCGTCACTTGTTCTTTTGTTTTCGAACATAGAACAGTACAGGCCCTTCGGCCCTCGATGTTGTGCCGAGCATTGTCCGAAACCAAGATCAAGCTATCCCACTCCCTGTCATTCTGGTGTGCTCCAGGTGCCTATCCAATAACCGCTTGAAAGTTTCTAAAGTGTCCGACCCCACTATCACAGCAGGCAGTCCATTCCACACCCTAACCACTCTCTGCGTAAAGAACCTACCTTGGACATCCCTCCTATATCTCCCCCCCCCCCCCCCCCCCTGAATCTTATAGTTATGCCCCCTTGAAACAGCTACATCCACCTGAGGAAAAAGTCACTGAACGTCCACTCTATCTATCCACCTCATCATCTTGTACACCTCAATTAAGTCACCTCTCATCCTCCTCCGCTCCCAAGAGAAAAGCCCTAGCTCCCTCATAAGACCTACCCTCCAAACCAGGCAGCATCCTGGTAAATCTCCTTTGCAACCTTTCCAATGCTTCCACTTCCTTCCTATAATGAGGTAACCAGAACTGCACACAATACTCCAAATGTGGTTTGCCTTGCACTGAACTTTGCTGTCCTATTAACACATGCTGCTATCTTACCCTTATGGCCACTATCAGCACCTTCTTTAGTCCTTAATGCTACCGTTAACATTCCCTGTGTCATGTGTCCAGCGATATCTAGCAATATCTCCTTAGATCCGGCCTATCCATGACCTTCCATTCTGCCTCACCTCCTCCACTACCCTCCCACTATATACTCCATTATATTTCTCCTCCATTTTAGTTCTGAAGAGGCTTCATACCGGGGCGCAGATGCTGCCAGAGCTGCTGGGTTTATCTGGCACTTTCTGTTCTTATTTAAGTTGGTTTTCCGTTCCCCCCCAAAATTACAACTTGCATTTTAAAAATTATTTCACAAGATGTGGTCATCCCTGGCAAAGCCAACGTTTGACCCCCATCCCTAATTGGCCTTGAATTGTGGGCTTGTCTGTGCCATCTGAGAAGGCAGCCTGTGGGCCAGACCGGGTAAGGGCGGCAGATTTCCTTTCCTGAAGGACATTAGTGAACCAGATAGGTCTTTTCAACAATCGGCGAACGTTTCACAGTCGCAATCACTGAGACTAACTTCCATTCCACATTTACTAATTGAACTTAAATCGCACCAGCTGCCGTGGTGGGATTTGAACTCACGTCCCCAGAGCATTAGCCTGGGGTTCAGGATTACTAGTCCCGGAACATTACCAGCTGGAGGCCATCTCCCCACTTAATTGTAATGTAACCGGAGTCATGTGAGAGTACCTTTAAGAAATGGGTGTTTAAGAAATGTACCTTTAAGAATTTGATTTGATTTGATTTATTATTGTAACATGTATTAGTATACAATGAAAAGTATTGTTTCTTGCGTGCTGGACAGACAACGCATACCGTACATAGGGAAGGAAGGAGAGACTGCCGAATATAATGTTACAGTTATAGCAAGGTGTAGAGAAAAGATCAACTTAATACGAGGTAGGTCCATTCAAAAGTCTGAAAAGAGTTAGAGTGAAGTTTTAGAAGCATCGAACGAGAGTAAAAGATAGAATTAGAGGGTATGGTGGGCACAGCTTGCTAGAAGTTGCCTCGCTCCGGCGCCATCTTCCTTTGCCATGGGTGTTTATTAGTGATTGAACTGGGTGTTTATCAGTGATGTCAGAGTGTGGGTGGAGCTGGGCTGTCTGTCAGCTTTTTACTTTTGTTTTAGGCTGTTTGCTGCAGGGTGTGTTTTAGTTTCGTTTTCAGTGTTGGAGCTGAAGCCAGACATGGCAGGTGTACTGTTGATCTCTCTGCCGTGAAAAGACTATCTCTTGATCATTTGGTAAATTCTGAATTATAAATGTTTTCAGTAGTGAATGTAAACCTAATGTGCTTCTGTTAAAAGGGGTTTCTTTTGTCTTCTGGATGTTGTTTGGGAAGTTATTAAGCATTACTTAGTGTTGTATTCTTTGGGGGTTGTATTTGAATTGATGGTTGCTAAGATGTTCACTGTATGTTTTAAAAAGGTTAATTTGAGTTCATAGAATAAACATTGTTTTGCTTTAAAGAATACTTTTCCATTTCTGCTGTGCCACACCTGTAGAGTGGGCCGTGTGCTCCCCATACCACAATCTAGTAAAAGTTGTGGGTCAGGTGAACTCCATGATACACTTTGGGGTTCTCTAAACCCTGGCCCATAACACCGGGCAAGAGGGCAGGTTTAGCTCAGTTGACTGGATGGCTGGTTTGTGATGCGGAGCAAGGCCAACAGCGTGGGTTCAATTCCCGTACCGGCTGAGGTTATTCATGAAATCTTCTCAACCTCGCCCCTCGCCTGAGGTGTGTTGATCGTCAGGTTCAATCACCACCAGTCAGCTCTCCCCCCTCAAAGGGGAAAGCAGCTTATGGTCATCTGGGACTACGGCAACTATTACTGGACAAACCCTTGATTAATTCTGTAAAAGCAATCCACCTCGGTTCGATTATTTCAGACATGATCCCTTACGGCAAGCAAAGAAAACTCAACGGGCTCAATTTGAACTCTGACCCCCGACATGGAAAAACAAATTTCTCCACCTATACGCAAACATTTCTACAGATGAATGTTTGTGGCAATCCAGTTCCCTCGCAGAGATTTGTGGACACCAAGGGACGTGGGGAAATGGGTAGGCAAATAGAGTTGAGGTCGGAGATTGGCTGTGATCTTATTGAAGATTTATGGGGATGGATGACCTTATTCTTCTCCGATTCCTTTTAGGTTTATGAAGGAGGGAGTGTGGGAATGAAGATGGGAGAGAAGGAGCATTTTGTAAAATGATGGTGGGAGAGGAGAGGAATGGGATGGGGGATGGGGGAGGGCGGGAGAAACAAGGATGGGAGAGAGGGAGATGGAAAAGCACACATATCGGTCCCAATCGAGAAGTAACATTGCCACTGCGTCACCAAATCCCCTATTGGTGCATTTAATGGCTCATGGTGCATCACAGGGGCATTGCAAAGCAGTGTTTGACACCGAGTCACACATGATGTAGCTAGTAGGGGCAGCATGTATTGCCCATCCCTAACTGCCCTTGAGAAGGTGGTGATGAATGGGCTTCTTGAACCGCTATAGTCTGTGCGGTGGAGGTACACTTGTTGTTAGGGAGAGAGTTCCATGATTTTGATCTTGTGCTGATGAAGGAATGACTATATATTCCAAATCAGAATGTTGTGTAACTTGGAGGTGATAGTGTTTCCATACGACCTCTGCCCTTGCCCTTTTAGTTGGTTGAGGTTGTGTGTTTGGTAAATGTTGTTGAAGGAATCTTGCCAATTGTGGCTCAGTGGTTAACACTGCTGCCTCACAGCTCCAGGGACCCAAGTTCAATTCCGGCCTCAGGTGACTGTCTGTGTGGAGTTTGCACTTTCTCCCCGTTTCTGCGTGGGTTTCCTCCGGGTGCCCTGCTTTCTTCCCGCAGTCTAAAGATGTGCAGGTTAGGTGGATTGGCCATTCTAAATTGCCCCTTAGTGTTCAAAAGGTTAGGTGGGGTTACTGGGTTATGGGGATAGGGTGGAGGTATGGGCTTAAGTGGGTGCTCTTTCTAAGGGCTAGTGCAGACCCGATGGGCTGAATGGCCCCAATCTGCACTGAAATGCTATGATTCTATGAGGGAAGGTGGGAAAAATCATGGTCAAAGTGAGGGGGCATTATGGGCTGCCTTGAAAGGAGAAACCGAGGTAGAGGAAAAGGAAGCTTTAAAAAAAGAATTCAAGAGCTCAGGGCGGCATGGTAGCACAGTGGTTAGCACTGTTACTTCAAGCTCCAGGGTCCCAGTTCAATTTCCAGCTTGGGTCACTGTCTATGTGGCGTCTGCAAATTCTCCTGTGTCTGCGGGGGTTTCCTCCGGGTGCTCCGGTTTCCTCCCACAGTCCAAAGATGTGCATGTTAGGTGGATTGGCCATGATAAATTGTCCCTTTGTGTCCAAAAAGGTTAGGTGGGGTTGCTGGGTTACGGGGATAGGGTGGAGATGTGGGCTTAAGTAGGGTGCTCTTTCCAAGGGCCGGTGCAGACTCGATGGGCTGAATGGCCTCTTTCTGCACTGTAAATTCTACGATTCTATGATTCTAGGTAGCTGAAGGTGTGACCGGCAGTGATGGAGCTAGGGAAATGGGGGCTAAGCAAGACGTGAGAACTGGAGGAACACAGAGCCTAACAAAGGAAGGGCAGTGTGAATGGTTAAGGGCATAGCTAGGACTTCCTAAACAATCAGTCCAGTGGTCTAGCTGAGAGATCAAGGAATTTTAAGGTTGGAAAGAAACAGAAGAAATTGGGATGCATTAGATGCAGAAAGAGAGATGAGGGAAAAGAGTGGATTGAGAGAGATAGCAAAACCGCAAACAAGGAAGAACATGTCTTAGAAACCTATCCATCTCCTGCATCCCCACTCTGCTGAAATTAATTTGCTCACTCTCATTGCCAAGACCTCAACATCTTGAATCTCCTACCCCTGCATGTCCTGATCCTCCAACAATCCACAGGCTTCTCAGTCCCTGATGGCATCTAAACTCTGCCAATTTTCTTTGCAACCAAGATGCAGGAAAACACATCAATCAATTTGTGCACAGCAAGACCCCAGAAAGGAGCTGGATGACCAGTCAGTCTGCTCATGAAGAGGGCAGAGATCATGGCCAAGACATCACTTGTTCACCCTTCAAGCAGGATCTTTGTATATCAACCTAAACAGGCAGCCAGGCAGGAGGTTTATCTTTTAAATATCAAAAGAAGAGATAGAGCAATTACAAAGTTTGATTGGTCAGTTGAACTGGTAGGGCACTTAGACTAGACCAGATCCTAAAAGTTTCCTCCCACAGTCCAAAGATGTGTAGGTTAGGTGGATTGGCCATGATAAATTGCCCTGAGTGTCCAAAATTGCCCTTAGTGTTGGGTGGAGTTACTGGGTTATGGGGATAGGGTGGAGGTGTTGACATTGGGTAGGGTGCTCTTTCCAGGAGCCGGTGCAGACTCGATGGGCCGAATGGCCTCCTTCTGCACTGTAAATTCTATGTAAATATCTATGTAACGTCTTAACTAAATAGCAGCATCTGTGACAGCGCAGCACTTTACTCCCAGTGTTCATTAATCGCTGGATGAGGGTCTATCTCTCAGCCTTCTGAGATAGAGGCAGGCGGGATATCCATTTAGCCAAGGTGACCACTGCTGAACTCTAAAAAATACTTCACTGGTTGCAAAGTGCTTCAGGACATCCTCAATAATTCAATGGAATTACCATCAGCGAATCTCCCTCCTATCAACACTCTGGGGTTACCATTGACCAGAAATTGAACTGGATGAACCATACAACTACTGTGGCCACAAGCGCAGGTCAAAGGTTAGGAATCCTGTGCGAGTAACTCACCTCCTGAATCCCCAATGTCTGTTCACCATCTAGTCAAGAGTGTGATGGAATACTCCCCACTTGCCTGGGTGAGCGCAGCTCCAACAACACTCAAGTAGATCGACACCATGCAGGACAAAGCGGCACCGCTTGATTGGCACCCCTTCCACATTCACTCCCTCCGCCACCGACAGACGTTGTGTACCGTCTACACGACGCACCTCAGTGACGAAACAAGGCTCCGTGCGCTGTGCCTCCCAGACCCGTGACTTCCACCATCCAGAATTGGCAACAGACACATGAGGAACACCAGCCACCTGGAAGACTCCCTCCAAGCCTCGCACCATCCCGACTTGGAACTAAATCACCTTTCCCTTCAGTGCCGCTGGGTCAGAATCCCTCCCTAACAGCACGGTGGGTGTACCTACACCACATGGAATGCTGCAGTTCAAGAAGGCGGGTGCCCCCCCCCCCCCCCCCGGCCGCCACCCGCCTACTCAAAGTTTGAAAAATAAATTTAGAGTACCCAATTCATTTTTCTCCAATTAAGGAGCAATTTAGCGTGGCCAATCCACCCACCCTGCGCATCTTTGGGTTGTGGGGGCGAAACCGATGCAAACACGGGGAGAATGTGCAAACTCCACATGGACCCAGAGCTGGGATCGAACCTGGGACCTCGGCGCCGTGAGGCAGCAGGGCTAACCCACTGCGCCACCCTGCTGCCCGCCTACTCAAAGTTAATTAGCAATTGGCAATAAATGCTGGGCTAGCCAGTGATGCTCTCATCCGGGAACAAATTTAAAAAAAACAGATACAAGACCCTTTTCAGAAAGTAACGCTGTTTTGATATTAGGCTCCTGGGTAAATGTTATCACTGTTCCAATAACTTGCTCGCATTCAGTGGATTGGGAGGGGGAATGACGGGATTTCTCACAGGGCGGCTGCACATTTTTAATGATTTCACGAATGAGTTGAAAGGCCGACCACTTTGCCGAGCGCAGCAGCTTAGGAGCTGGGGGTCTCGCTGGTTTTAATAGGGCAGCCCCCACTGAAAACCCTTGCAGAGGGAGCAATGGGCAAGGTGTTGGGTGGAGAAGGTGGCGAGCTCCCTCCTAGACGTAGGGCTGTGTCCCAACAGCTGGCTAGCCATTTGTTACACTAAGTGTTACTTCAGTCGAGGAGCTGGGATGAATATTCATAACCTCAATATTGCCTCTTCACCAGTGCAGCAGCTGCCTTGTTCATTTGACAGTGATAATAACACATGTTGTGGGACTAAAATTAACAAAACATTCCCAGTTGTTGATACATATTTATCGAAGAACCAATGCTTTCTCTTTCCCCTTTCGGAGACCTTGCGATCGCCTCTCTCTGTCACGGGGCACCTCCATACATTTTCCTTTGTCGACTGGCAGTGGTAACTCACGGAAAGGAACTTTGTCCTAACATTATATTAATTAGGAATGTTAATCAAATGATCTCGCGTCTGGTTATGATTACAACAGCTCGGCCTCAAAGCCCAGCTTGCAGACTGATTTCAGTCTGAATCTGACTGGATGTCTAATTGCACGCACGGGCGTTATGGAAATGCCTTGTCATTGTAAAACAAATGAGAGAGAGAAACGAAACCCCTCGGCTAAGCGTTGGGCGGTGCTGCATCGACTGGTGTTGGAATGTTCTTACGCCCAGGGATGGCAGGCCATGCATTTCTATAGCGCCTTTCACAACCTCAGGGTGTCCCAAGGTGCTTCACAGCCAAGGAGGTGTAGTCGCTGATGTCATGTAAGAAGCGTGGGCAACCGCTCTGTGCACAGCACGATCCTGTGCGCAACATGATAGCACCGTGGTTAGCACTGTTGCTTCACAGCGCCAGGGTCCCGGGTTCAATTCCCGGCTTGGGTCACTGTCTGTGCGGAGTCTGCACGTTCTCCCCGTGTCTGCGCGGGTTTCCTCCCGGTGCTCCGGTTTCCTCCCACAAGTCCCGAAAGACGTGCTGTTAGGTGAATTGGACATTCTGAATTCTCCCTCTGTGTACCTGAACAGATGCCGGAATGTGGCGACGAGGTGATTTTCACAGTAACTTTATTGTAGTGTTAATGTAAGCCTACTTGTGACAATAATAAAGATTTTTATTATTCCCACAAACAGCAATGTGATAAGAACTAGATAATCTGCTTTCCCGGTGGAGTATCTGCTCAGGATCCTGCCTGCTTTCCATTGGGAAGTCTTTCTCCATCTCTTTCATTCACTCTTTCTCTTTGACTCTCTTTCTCTCTTTTACTCTATATCTCCTTCATTCTCTCTCTCTCCCACTCTGCCTGGGACTCTTTGGCTCCTCCACTCTCTTTCTCTCTCACTCTCTCCATCTTTTTCTTTTTCTCTCTTCCTCTCTCTCGTTCATGTTCTCCCTGTCTCACGGTCTGTTTCTTTTGCCCTTTCACTCTCTCTCTCTCTTCCCCCTGATGTGCACCTTCACGACCATAAGCCTCAAGGAGCTCACATGAATTTACCAAGGGGCTTGAATAATTTGACTGAGCTATTCGGCCATGGAAGACCATTGATGCTGTCGCGACGTAGGGTCTCCAATTCTGGTTCCACCTTTGCTCAACACCAATCTTAAAGGAAAACCTCTTCACTGCTAAGGGCAAGGTTTCCCTCAGCAGTCACAGTCTCCTTCTGTTGCGTTAAAATCGAGATTCCTCATCCCCATCGCCTGCTGTAAGTCATTCCCAACGCTTTGAGAATCAGGAAAGGCCTTTCCTGCCTTTGTACAATCCACAGGATTGTGGAATCTAAGTTTGATGTCAGCCAGCCAGCATGTCTCCCTTCATCTCGCCTTCTCTCCCTGACCTTTCGAACTTTTCCGCGGTGCTTTCCATTGCGAGTGGCGGAAGCATCTCGCACAAGTAACGAAGTTCAGCAAATTTGGAGCGCCTGCTTCTCCTCGGACAGCGACAGGTGTAACACATACGTATAACCTTTCTGTTGGGGCAAAGACTGCAAACTTAGATCTCCCAGTTTGCACGTTCCCCGTGATATAGTGTCTGACAGCGCAGAGAAAAGCCATTCGGCCCATGACCCCAAGGCCAGCTCTCTGAAAGAGCTCACCAGTCTGTCCCATTTCCCCTTCCCTTGCCCGATAGTCCTTTTCAAGTATCAAAGTCTCTTTTTTTTTTGGAAATTCTGTTTGAGAATGTGTCCACCATCTTGTTATGGAATACATTCCCGACCATGGGAATTCATTGCAAAGTTAAAATTAAACATCTCCCTCTGAGCTCTTCTGGAAATTATTTTCAAGTATGTGTCTTCCAGTTATTGAACCCAACCCCCCCCCCCCCCCCCCCCAGCCAACCTCCCACCCCACCCCACCACATCCACGTTCAGTGCAAAAGGATTCGACACAGCTACTCGATCAAAATGCCTCAATTTTGAGGGTCCTTGTTAAACCTGCCCTTAAACACTGCTCTGCAGATAATCAGGAGATGAGGAGAAATTTGTGGGCGGTACGGTAGCATAGTGGTTAGCACTGTTGCTTCAGATCGCCAATGACCAGGGTACAATTCCGACCTCGAGTGGCTGACTGTGTGGAGTTTGCACCTTCTCGGTGCGTCTGCCTGGTTTTCCCTCCGGATGCTCCGGTTTCCTCCCACAGTCCAAAGATGTGCAGGTTCAGTGGATTGGCCGCGCTAAATTGCCCCTCAGCGTCCAAAGATAGGCGAGGTTATGGGGTTAGGGCAGGGGGGATTGTTCCTGGGTAGGGTGCTCTTTCAGAGGTTTGGTTCAGACTCGATGGGCTGAATGGCCTCCTTCTGCACTGCAGGGAATCTATGATTGTGTCGGGGGGGGGGGAAGGTAGGATCAGGGTGTTGAGTTGGATGACCAGCCGTGATCATAATGATTGGCGGAGCAGGCTCGAAGGGCCGAATGGCCTCCTTCCGCTCCTGTTTTCTGTTTCTATATTCAGTGGTTAGATCGAAATTATTTCCTTTTCGCTGTTCAACTGAGTGGCGAACAAGATTTGTCAGAAGAGCGCATTAGAAGCTTGGGCAAAGGTTTAAGGAATATCTAAAACGGTGAAGTAGAGAGGCAGAGAGCTCCAGGCTGGAACTCCAGAACTTGGGGCCTTAATAGCTGAAAGCATGTCCACCAACAGGGAGGGGCAATTGAAATGGGGGCTGTGCAAGAGGACAGAATTGGAGAAGTATTAAGGCCTCCACAACGGAGACCGCCTAAACTAACAGTGAAGGTCAGGCGTCCCCTGCCTCTGCAGGTTCGAGTCCCACCCCAGGACTTGACGGCCAAGGAAGGTGCGTTCGTAATGAAACCACACATCAACTCGCAAATCCTCCCAACGGACGCCAATGGCAGGCAGTAAGACTGCGAGAGATTCCAGGTCAGCCACGGGAAGGAAAAGGAGCCCCTGCCGTCACTATCCATAGCTCCAGGCCTGCAAAAAAAGCACAGGTTGCCACAGCAACCGGGACTCCATGAGGGAACTGGGACAAATCGACGTTGCGGGGCAAATCTCTCAGTGACCGAGTGATTATGGTAAGACTGCCTCTGAGGGAAAGGGAGCTGTTGGGGGTCAAATGTCACCATTCCCTTTCAGAGAAGGGGGCAAATAGGACCAGCGCGGGCGAGCTGAAGATTGCACCAGGCCGAGCGGGTCAGGCGCGGAACCCGGATTTGGGACTGGCGTGCGATTCACCCGTTACGCCCAGATCCGTGCCCCTAATCCCTGTTTTGCATCTACACTTCCAAAAAAATGTACCCACTCTTCTTACTTTGCGAGGCGATCGACGAGGCATTGTTAAAACACAGCAGATGTTTATCGAAGGAAGAACTATCGATAACTCCTACATAGGCCTCGTTCCCATGACTCCTGGATTAACCCGAACCAAGCGCCAACAGCCCAGATCTGTACCTAACCACCCGATAGGCTAATGTCTGGGCGCTCCATCCCTATAGGTTTAAGGCCCATCATGTGGCTCCTTAAAGGGGCCATGTCACCAGCTCCAACCCCCCCCCCCCCCCCCACCCCCCCCCCCCCAAGTTCCCTTACAGATCTCCGAAATACAAAAACAGAAAATCTCTTATATGCAGACAAAGAGTTACGGTAAGGGACCTCAAAACAAAGTTCATGAGATGACTTCCTAACTGTTGCCGAACACCTCCAATTGGCCACTGGCTCTTCTAGATTTGAATCTAGATTTCTAAATTTCAGTGTCCACAGCAAGGGCGGACAAATCGTGAGAGTCCAAAACAGAGGACTTTTTAAAAATTGGGCGTCACTGGCTAGTTTAGCACTTGTTGCCCATCCTTTATTGCCCTTTGGGAAGGTGGTGGTGAGCCGCCTTCTTGAACCGCTGCAGTCCATGAGGTGTAGGTACACCCACAGTGCTGTTAGGGAGAGAGTTCCAGGGTTTTGTCACAAAGACGGTGAAGGAACGGCCGATATATTTCCCAAGTCAGGAAGGTGAGTGACTTCTCAAAACACCAGCCCTTGAGAACCTTTAAACCCTTGACAACACAGGTTGGAACGTGCCTTTAAATGGCCGGATGAAATAGGTAGAGCATAAAGAAAATCTGGAGCCTTTCCTTCCTGTATGAGAAGGCGTGGGACCATTCCGTGCCATCTTGCGTTTTGTGCCAGAGGACCGCGTCAATGCCATACCAAGATGGATCGCAATAATAATGATGGATTTACCCGGGTTGAGATGGATCAGCAAGGCCGACGGTTGCAGGGCTTGTTTGACCTGATGGAAAGACTTTCTCTGGCAATCTTCCCGCTTCCGACGTTAATTCTTCAGCAATTGTTGCAGGGGGGCCAAAATGGTATTGGGTAAAAAAACAGCTGTAATAATTGACCATCCCTGTAAAGGACTTCAATTCCGATATTCCTTGGTTCCGGGGTCCCCTTTCGTTGCCTTTACCCTATCTTCAAGTGGGTGTAACCCCTTTGCATCAACTTTGTCAGCCTGAAACGTGCACTTCTCTCGTTTTAGCCGAATACTGACTCCTTTAAACCCCCTGAGGACTTCTTCCAAATTCGCTCTGTGATCCTCTGGTGTCGCCCCCGTCACTAGGACATCCTCCAGATGCACAACAACCTTCGGAATTCCCTGCGATAGTCTCTCCGTTGTGCGCTGGAATATTGCACAGGCCGACGAGATACCGAAAGACAAGCTTTGTAGATTGGAAAGAGACTTTGAGGTTATTTACGGCAACAAACTTTCTTGACTCATCTTCCAACTCAAGCTGCTGGTACACATGGCTTAAATCCAACTTTGTGTATTTAAGGTTCCCTGCCAACTTGGCGTATAAATTTTCTATTCTAGAAATAGGATATTGATCTACTTGAGGGCCCTGTTCACCTTCATCTTATAACAAACCACAGATTTGGGCTCTGCTGTCTGGCTTCAACACTGGGACGATGGGTGTCGCCCACTCTTAAAAAGGTGCTGGAGTAATAACCCCCAGCTCCTCCCGACGCTTCAACTCCACCTCTGCTTTTTGGCGGGGAGCATAAGGAACCAGTCTGGCATGAAAGAATGTTGCAGTTGCTTCTGGCTCTACCTAGATCTTTGCCTTCACTCTTTTGATGCATCCTATATCTCTCTGGAAGACCTCGCGGTATTTTCATAAAAGTTCCTGGAAAACCCCGTCGGTGATGCTGAATATTTCTAACCAACTCAATTTGATTTTCTTCAGCCCATCACACCCCATGAAGCTTGGCCCTGGGCGGATTGCTGTTGATACGATACTGGTATTGATGCCACCCTCAATATTTCCAGTGCCTCTCCAGTATAGATTGTTATGGGCCAGGGCTTAGAGAGCCCCAGTGTATCATGGAGTTCAGCTGACCCACAACTTTTAACAGACTGTGCTATGGGGAGCACACGGCCCACTCTACAGGTGTGGTACAGCAGAAATGGAAAAGTATTTTTTAAAGCAAAACAATGTTTATTCTATGAAGTTAATCTTTTTAAAACATACAGTGAACATCTTTGCAACCGTCAATTCAAATACAGCCCCAAAGAATACAACACTAATTAATCCTTAATAACTTCCCAAACAACATCCAGGACACAAAATAAACACCTTTTAACAGAAGCACATCAGGTTTACATTCACTACTGATAACATTTATAATTCTGAATTCACCAAATGATCAAGAGATAGTCTTTTCATGGCAGAGAGATCAGCAGTACACCTGCTCTGTCTGGCTTCAGCTCCAACACTGAAAATGAAACTAAAACACACCCTGCAGCAAACAGCCTAAAAGGAAAGTAAAAAGCTGACAGACAGCCCAGCTCCACCCACACTCTGACATCACTGCAGTAATATGAGCAGCCAAACTTTCTTAAAGCGACATTCTCATGACAAGGTGGCTAAGGTGGCCGATGCACCGCTGAGATTCACAGGTTGCGACCCTCCCGGCAGATACCTAAATGGCCGCTCACCCGCTACTTTGACAGTCACCGCTGTATCAGCCTCCATTTTGAGTGGTCGGCCATTGATGACTAGGGGAACTCAATGAGGGAGGGGGGTTTACTTAATCTCACCATGTTTCGCTTGTAGGCTTCTGATTTTCCTCCAGGATCTTCCTCGAGCTTGTTGACTGGAGTCGCCGTCATTATTTCTGGAGAATTAGTGGCAAACCGTCCCACTCTGCACCTGGCTTGCAAACGGCCTTTCTTATTACATCTGAAACAGCTGAATTATTTACACCTGCATCTGTCCTCAGAATGCTCTCCCCCTGCAATGGTAACAATCTCTGAGCTTTATGACTGCCAGACCCTTTTCTTTTCAGGCTACGCAGCTCCCTCGCTTCAGGAACCTTGAGCAGCCACCCTCCCGCCATAACCGATTCACCTCGGTCCGCGCGCTTTGCAGTTTGAAAATGCTTTGCTCAACGCTTGCAGTCGTTTGAGCCGACTCAGCTGCCTTGCCCAAGGATATTTTGGATTTTTCCAGCAACCTCTCCTGAATATTCAAGTCGTTAATTCCGCCGACCAACTAGTCACGCAGCATGTCACTGAGAGAAGAACCAAATTCACAATGTTCCAACATTTGTCAAAGTCTGGCTACGAAGGTAGATTTCACCCGGATCTCTGTATGAAACTTGAGTCCTTGCATAATGGGGGCTACAATGGTACCTCACAAACTGATCAAAGGATTTGTAGTCCGGAGTCTCCGGAGATGTTAAGCTTCGCACAAGTTTATAGGTCTGTGTGTCGCAAATTGCAGTTAATAGTACTTTTTGTTTATTTTCTGCCACATTTCATTGGCAGCGATAAGTATCAAAGCCTTTCTTGAACTAAGGTGAACCACAAACACAGGACAGCACAACTACAACACAAGTCTTGTTCCCACAACTCCTGGGGTAACTGTGACTAAGCCCCATGATGTGACCATCAATTCACGAGACACATGCTTTAGGATGTGAACAGTGGTTTTAATTAACTTACAACTTTAGGGGCTGTTTAGCTCACAGGGCTAATCGCTGGCTTTGAAAGCAGACCAAGGCAAGCCAGCAGCACGGTTCGATTCCCGTAACAGCCTCCCCGAACAGGCGCCGGAATGTGGCGACTAGGGGCTTTTCACAGTAACTTCATTTGAAGCCTACTCGTGACAATAAGTGATTTTCATTTCATTTTCAGAGCCAGCCTGTAACATGATGAACTCCAGATGAACTGGTGGCTGGCTCTTCGGCATCATCCTTCATACGTCAGTCTAGGGGGAGGAACCGTGGGTGGAGCCAAGGGTGGAGACCAAGTACAAACTCCCGTACATTCCCAGTGCAACTCCCCCTAGTGGTAGGGCAACGCAACTGCTCGTATGTCGAGCTTACAGTGACATGGTATAATATATATTACAGTGTGAATTACATTCACCACACCCCAACAGCCAGGTTCACATTTAAACACCCGCTCCATCCATCCCCATAGGCTCAGGGCCCGTCACATGGCCCACAAAGTATCGCCCCTTAAAGGGGCCACCCTACCACAACTCCAGTCTGAATTTTCTGAGTTCTTTTAAGGTAATAATCCGGGTTAACCTCCTTTACGACAGTTAATATTTAGTACGGCTTAATGAGGATTCTATTAGCTGCCTCTTATTTTCTTGAAAATAGAAATTGCCTTTCTCTAAACATCGGCCATATTTCAACCACTTGACACTTTTGGAACAGCTTTGTCCTGTTCTGTGCTGTCAATGTCTGGGTAAAGAAGTTTCTTCCAAATTTCTTACTGGATTCCATTGGGACTATGTTATTTTGATGGCCTCTTTAGTTATGCTTCATAATTCATGATAATCTTTATTGTTACAAGTAGGCTTACATTATCACTGCAATGAAGTTACTGTGAAAATCCCCTCGTCGCCATATTCCGGCGCCTGTTCGGGCACACTGAGGGAGAATTCAGAATGTCCAATTCACCTAACAAGCACGTCTTTCAGGACTTGTGGGAGGAAACCGGAGCACCCGGAGGAAACCCGCGCAGACACGGGGAGAATGTGCAGACTCCACACAGACAGTGACCCAAGCCAGGAATCGAACCCGGGACTCTGGCGCTGTGAAGCAACCACTGTGCTATCGTGCTGCCCCGCAAGAAGTTTCTCCCCTCCATCAATACCTGTCACGCTTTAAGTACCTCTATTATTCAAACACAGGGTGTGGTCGTCGCTGGCTGACCCATAAGACCACAAGACATAGGAGCAGAATTCGGCCACTCGGCCCATCGAGTCTGCTCCGCCATTCAATCATGGCTGATATTTTTCTCATCCCCATTTTCCTGCCTTCTCCCCATAACCCCTGATCCCCTTATTAATCAAGAATCTATCTATCTCTGTCTTAAAGACACTCAGAGATTTGACCTCCACCGCTTTCTGCGGCAAAGAGTTCCACAGATTCACCACCCTCTGGCTGAAGAAACTCCTCCTCATCTCTGTTTTAAAGGATCACCCCTTTAGTGTGAGATTGTGTCCTCTCGGTCTAGTTTTTCCTACAAGTGGAAACATCCTCTCCACGTCCACTATATCCAGGCCTCGCAGTATCCTGTAAGTTTCAATAAGATCCCCCCTCATCCTTCTAATTGCCAATGAGTACAGACCCAGAGTCCTCAACCGTTCCTCATGCAACAAGCTCTTCATTCCAGGGATCATTCTTGTGAACCTCCCCTGGAACCTTTCCAAGGCCCAGCACATCCTTCCTTAGATACGGAGCCCAAAACTGCTCACAAGACTCCAAATGGGGTCTGACCAGAGCCTTATACAGCCTCAGAAGCACAGCCCTGGTCTTGTATTCTAGCCCTCTTGACATGAATGCCAACATTGCATTTGCCTTCCTAACTGCCGCCTGAACCTGCACGGTAACCTTAAGAGAATCTTGAACAGGACTCCCAAGGAGCCAATGGGAGGATCTGATTGGACGCCCTGTGGGGCTGGTGGAATGTGAGTGGAGGCCTCTCATTCGGTGCTCGTAGGAATCACCTCATAAAAGCCGGCCCAGATTGGGATCGGCATGATCGGCCGTCCCAATTGGGTACTTTGTGATGTACGGCGTAAAATAAAGTGACTTTTGGATTGACCTCATTGGGTCTCCCGAGCTGCTGACTGACAACCTGAATCTCTGCCACACCTCAAATCCCTCCAGCTGTCGGAGGGGGCAACAACTTGCATTTATCTAGCGCCTGCACTGGGAGCACGATCAAACAAAACCCGACGCCGAGACGCAGAAGGAGGTATTGGGGACCAGGTGACCGAACGTTTGGCCAAAGCGGAAGGAGGAGGCCTGAAGGAGGAGGAGAGAGAGATTTATTGAGGGAATGTCAGCGCTTCGGGCCCAGACAGTGCCTCCAATGGGGGCGTAACCAAAATGGGGGATGCATTGGAGGACACCTTGGAGAGCCATGAGGTCGAAGGGGATTACTTTTTCACGGTGGGGAGCGCTGGAATGCGCGGCCTGGGTGTGTGGCGGGGGGGGGGGGGGGGGGGGGGGGATGAGGGGGGTGGTTCGGGTCAATCGAGGCACTCACGAGGGCGTCAGACGATTATTTGAACAGAAACAACATACTACGGGGAAAAGGCAGGGGAGGTGGCGCTAAGCCGCAATGCTCGTTCAGAGGGCTGGTGAAGACTCAATGGGCCGAATGGCCTTCTTCTGCCCAGTAATAGCTCTGTGATTCTGTGATGCAGAGATAGGGGGTGAGGGATTTAAAGGACGAGGGTGAAATTTTTTTAAAAAACAAGGCGATGATGGATCAGGATCCAGTGTCGATCAGTGAACGTAGGGGCATTGGGCGAACGGGGACTTGGTCAGAAAGCAGCACTGTGAAGTGATATTATTATACGGACTTCAAAGAGTTTCAAATCATTTCCAACATTGGATGTTTTTTGCCAAAGCGGGCTGACAGGGAGCGCATGTTGGATTCACCCCTAGTCCTGGCAGCTCAACGTAGTGCTTCGGCCTAGAGCAGGCCTTCGCTCACACTCGACCTTTGGGGTGCGTTTTACCCAGTTATTCTTTTAAGCACTAGATGGCGCACTTTCATCAGGCACGGTGCGGAGACTCCGGTGGGTGGGGCGGGGGAGGGGGGGGGTGGTAAACATGCCCCTTGTCATCTTAACTGGGCCCTGCGCCAAGCTTCATGGGAGAGCATTATTATCTGGGCTGTGGGGACGTCTGTGCGGGCCTCCGTCATGACCCATCTGCAAAGCTGGCCTTTGGAAAGGAAAGGAGCTGGGATAGGGCAGTAACATGAGGAGGGAATGGGGCCCCAGGCTGCGTTGCAGAATGACGAGGGCTATGATTTTGTCAGGGGAGACCCCCTTGCCCACAGGACCGACGCTCCTTTCTGGTTCGCTGGGAGCATCACGGGAGGGGCCTCGCCAAATTTGGTGCAAAGGTGCAGGCAGGGAAGAGGACATATGCAGTGACGCTGTAAGAGTGTTCCCCAGGTACAAGATCTTTATTGCACAGGAGGAGGCCATTTGGGCCTTTGAGCCCATGCTCTGCAGAGCAACCCAATCCCATTCCCGTTCCCCCGCTCGATCCCTGTATCCCTGCAAGTGTATTTCCCGCAAGTGCCCATCAAATTCCCCTTCACTAATGATTAACCATCAGCAACTTCCAACTCCTTCGTGGGCGGCAAGTTCCAAGTAATGGAAAAGAATGTTCTTCCTCACATCCTCCCAGTAGCTCCCTGAAGTCTGTGTCCCCTCATCTCGGTGCTGTCAGCTAACAGGGAACAGTGGGCGGGATTCTCCCCTTCCCCCGCCACGTGTTTCTCGGCGGGTGGGGGTGGGTGGGCGGGGAGGGGGGGGGGGGGTGATTAGAAAGGCTACATTTGTTGCCCATCCCTAATTGTCCTTGAACTGAGGAGCTGGCCATTTCAGGGGGACGATGAGAGCCGACCCCATCGCTGGGAGTCTGGAGCCACATGTAGACCGGCCCAGGTGAGGTTGGCAGATTTCCCTCCCAGAACGAACCAGATGGGGAACCAAGGGAGCTGACAGTGTTGCCGTTTTGTGAAGTGACTCGGCTTTGCTCCCCGTACCGTTAGAGCGGAAGAGTCAGATTCTGACCAGCTCTGGAGCCAAGAAGGGTGAGAGGGACAAAAGTGGGCAGCTCCTTCAAAGGGCTAGAATGGACACATGGGGCAGAATGGCCATCTTCTGTGCTAATATATACAATGGAGCAAGAACTGGAAGCCACCCACTCTATTGGGTAGCTGGGTTCACAAGTCCATGCTGTGCTATGTCCATTTAACACATGCCACTTCTGATATGTTTTAGGGCAGCACGGTAGCACAGTGGCTAGCACTGTGGCTTCACAACGCCAGGGTCCCAGGTTCGATTCCCTGCTGGGTCAGTGTCTGTGCGGAGTCTGCACGTTCTCCCCGTGTCTGCGTGGGTTTCCTCTGGGTGCTCCGGTTTCCTCCCACAAGTCCAAAGACGTGCAGGTTAGGTGGATTGGCCATGATAAATTGCTCTTAGTGTCCAAAAAAGGAGGGGTTATTGGGTTACGGGGATAGGGTGGAAGTGAGGGCTTAAGTGGGTCGGTGCAGACTCGATGGGCCGAATGGCCTCCTTCTGCACTGTATGTTCTATGTTTTATACAAGTTTATTCTTGGATGTGAGCAACATTGGCAAAGCTTTAGTGTCTTTAGTGTCCCTAGGTTTGGTTGAGAGTGTTAATTGTATCAATTGAACTTAGTTACATATAGGTGGGGGATATTGATTGGATGATTACTTGAGCATATATAAAGAGGCACTTACGAACGGGAGATATATACCTGCAATGTTAACTCTGTGAATAAATCTACCCCTGGTACAGGCTGGTTTCAGATTCTTCCTTCCCCAATTGACTATCAGGCTAGGTCACTTCACAGGGCATGTTAGGGTCTTGTACAGTCGTGGAACAAGCAAGGGCAGTCAGTTCAAAGCAAAATGCCGTGGGTGCTGGAATCTGCAATATAAACAGAAAATGCCGGGAAAAAACTCAGCAGGTCTGTCAGCGTCTGTGGAGAGAGAAACAGAGTTACCGTTTCAAGTCCGTGTGTCTCTTACGAAGAACTCTGATTCTCTCTCCGCAGTTTTTCCAGCATTTTCTGTTTTTTTTAATTTCAGGACATTAAACATCCTGCCCGTTTGGAGGTTTGTAAACTGTTTTTTTATTCTAAAAAAAAATTTATTTGACAGTTTATATGAATCATTGGATGTATTATATTCAATAATGACTGGAAGCGCCCTCTCAATTCTCGCCATTGTGTTCCTGTGCCCTGAGGAAGCTACGCCTTCTTTTGAGCAATACGATCCTGTCTCTGTTGCAATGACACCTTGGGACGGTTCCACCTCTTTTTCTTGACTTCTCTCTTGGGCTTCTTCTCATGAACAGGGTTTTCTCGTACAGAAGCTTGAGCGTTCTTGTACAAATCTTCTATCATGTCAGCTGTGACTCCATGCTTGACATACTGAGAAAATTGCTTTTTAAAGGCATCCTCGTCCTCCTCCATCAGGTAGGGCATGTGCTCTGCAATGTTCACCCCACAGATGTGTTTACGGTGGACTTCAGGATTGAATTCCTTGCTCTCAGAATCATAACCGGGGAATCGCTTGGTGCTGTGTGGAATAGACAGACCACCGTCAACTGCACCTTTCAAAGCTCCAAAGACTTTGTTGCCTGTGGTGATTCTGGCAAGTCCAGCATCGAGGTAGCAGGTGAAAACACTAGGCTTCCTGTCGATGCTTTCCACATTGTATTCATCATCAGTCACTTCAACCTGACCTTCATAGATCGTATCCAAACCAAATTTGCGTAGCAGCCTGTGGGCAAGAAGCAGACCAGTGCAATAAGAGGCAGCGTAGTTGGTGAGCCCAAACTTTATGCCATACTTGGGTAATTCATGGCCATAGGCAGCACACGCAATGATATCGCCCTCAATCTTAGCATACGCAATCTGGCATATGATGTCCCGGTTGGTGAATCGTACAATCATCCGGTACTTTGCCGTGTCGTACTTGTTTTTAATCCTGTACCACCAAGCGTTTTCGTGCAAAGTAATCAGTCTTTCCCTCTCTCCTCCTCCTAAACTTCACTTGGTACCGCTTGAAGTACACCTTGCTTTTCACAACTTTAATAAATCCCATTTTTAGGATTCATCCCCCTCAATCACCCGGGACCCAGGCGATTCTCTCGGGCTGGCAGATTCTGCCAAACTGGAAAAGCTGGTTGTTTTTTTGTTAACGATAGCGTAACCACTTCGTGGTCACTTTTCTTTTTCTGATATCGGCATGTTTTAATTAAACACCGAGTTCAGATTATTAAACGGGGATTTGCACCCACTCTCTCTGGATATTTAACCCAAGTCTCTGGCACACTCGGCCCCTGATGTGTCCACGATACTACCAAACTCCCTGGCTGGAATTCTCCGGCTATTGGGATTCTCTTGTCCCACCGGCAGCGCACGCCCGCCCGTGGGTTTCCCGGAGGCGCGGGGCGTCTTCAATGGGGAATCCCATTGGCACGCGGTGGGAACAGACAGACCGGTGTTCTTCAAACTTTTTTTCCGGGGACCCATTTTTACCAACCGGCCGACCTTTGCGACCCACGCCGGCCGACCTGCGCGGCCCACGCCGGCCGACCTTCGCGACCCACGCCAGCCGACCTGTGCGACCCACCATTTTCTCTTACCTTGTTTGCCGCTGACAAAAATGGAGGGAATGGCTTTGGGTCCCTTTGGCCCTCGTACACGCTCCTCCAATGGAACCTGTTGGATGAAGGTGAAGCCTCCCGGTGTCGGAAAGTATGGAGTCTCCATCTGTCCAAAGTTCTCCATTTCTTTCCTGTAAACTTTTATCAAACAAACCTCCCCCCCCCCCCACCCCGCTGAACTTATAAAAAAATAAAAAATAAAACGAGTAAAATAAATGAAAAAAATGAACAAAACCCCCCCGAACTTGTAAAAAGAATAAAATGAATAAAATAAATGGAAAAAATAAAAATAAAATGAATAAAATAAATTAATAAATGAATAAAAACCACTGCAGAACTTGTAAAACAAAAAGCTGCACTGCGCATGCGTGCCCGATCATCGGCGTGCATGTGCAATGCGGCCAAATGTTTTTTTAAACATGTTCTTGGCCGCTTGCAGCCAGTGTTATGAAAAGCCGGCTGCTGCCGGGGCTTTGTGCGATCGGGAGCGCCGTGGACAACGGCTCCACGACCCTCCCAACACCCGCCCCTATTCTCCGGCCCATCAGGACAGTGCTTCAATTCCTTACTCCCTCATCTAACTTATCCAGCGTCTCCTTAAATGTATCCATGCGATTCAACTCAATATGAAGGGCTGAGGGGTGTTCTGGCCAAGCTTTATTCCTCAGCCAGCATCATTGCAAAAGGATACGGGATATTTGAGCCGGAATTCTCTGGCCGTCGTGATTCATTTTTCCCGTTGACTGTGGGAGGAAACCGGAGCACCCGGAGGGAACCCACGCAGACGCAGGGAGAATGTGCAGTCTCCGCACACAGTGACCCAAGCTGGGGATCGAACCTGGGACCCTGGAGCTGTGAAGCAATTGTGCTATCCACCATGCTACCGTGCTGCCCTATTTGGAATGACCTTGAGTCATGCAAATAATTTCCTTTAACCATGTGGATGAAATGATGAAAATGAAGTAGCCATGAGGACAGGCAGGCTGACTATCTGGGTGTTGAGCAGGCAGTGTTTGAACATACGAATTAGGAGCAGAGGGGAGGCCACTCGATCCCTCGAGCCCTGCTCCGTCATTCAATAGGATGATGACTGATCTGATTGTAACCTCAGCCTCACATTCCTGCCGACCCCGGATAACCTTTCACCTTCTTGTTAGTCAAGAAGCTAACCCGCTCAGCCTTAAAAATATTCAAAGACTCTGCTTCCACCGCCTTGTGAGGAAGAGAGTTTCAGAGACTCACCCCCCCCCCATTGACCGAGGTGCGGAGAATCGTCGCCATTTGCGCCGGCGCGTTTGGGGCCGCGACCGGAGCCGGCGATTCTCCGGCCCGAATGGGCCGCGCGGCCGCGCGGAACATAGAACATAGAAAAATTCAGCACAGAACAGGCCCTGCGGCCCACGATGTTGTGCCGAACTTTTGTCCTACATTAAGAACAAATTAATCTACACCCCATCATTATACCATAATCCAAGTACCTATCCAATAGCCGCTTGAACGTCCCTCATGTTTCCGACTCAACTACTTCCACAGGCAGTGCATTCCATGCCCCCACTACTCTCTGGGTAAAGAACCTACCTCTGACATCCCCCTATATCTTCCACCGTTCACCTTAAATATATGTCCCCTTGTAATGGTTTGTTCCACCCGGGGAAAAAGTCTCTGACTGTCTACTCTATCTATTCCCCTGATTATCTTATAACCTCTATCAAGTCGCCCCTCATCCTTCTCCGTTTTAATGGGAAAAGGCCGAGCACCCTCAACCTTGCCTCGTAAGACCTACTCTCCATTCCAGGCAACATCCTGGTAAATCTCCTTTGCACCTTTTCCAAAGCTTCCACATCCTTCCTAAAATGAGGCGACCAGAACTGCACGCAGTACTCCAAACGTGGCCTGACCAAGGTTTTGTACAGCTGCATCATCACCTCACGGCTCTTAAACTCAATCCCTCTGCTAATGAACGCTAGCACACCATAGGCCTTCTTCACAGCTCTATCCACTTGAGTGGCAACTTTCAAAGATCTATGAACATAGACCCCAAGATCTCTCTGCTCCTCTACATTGCCAAGAACCCTACCGTTAACCCTGTGTTCCGCATTCATATTTGTCCTTCCAAAATGGACAACCTCACACTTTTCAGGGTTAAACTCCATCTGCCACTTCTCAGCCCAGCTCTGCATCCTATCTATGTCTCTTTGTAGAACATACAGTACAGACGGCAGAGTCCCGCCGGCGCTGTTCACCCCTGGTCGCTGCCGGCGGGGAACTCTGTGCGAAGAGTCGGGGGGGGTGGGGGGGGGGGGGGGCGGCATGTGGGGAGGAGGGGGGCTCTGTCCCCGAGGGGCTCCGATGGAGTCTGGCTCGCGATCGGGGCCCACTGATCGACGGGCCGGCCTTTAACCTCCCCAGGTTACTTTGTTGCGCGGCCGGCTCATGAACCCCCACGCCATGTTGAGTCGGGGCCGCCGCGCTGAAGAAGTGCCCCGCGCAAGCGCGGATTGGCACGGCGCACATTTGGCACAGGGAAGGGAGGCTGGAGTGGCGTGAACCGCTCCAGCGCCGTGCTGGCCCCCTGTGGGGGTCGGAATCGCTACTGCGCGCGGCCGTTTCACACCGTAGTGTAACACGACGGCGTTCACCACGGCGCGAACAGTAGTCTCCATTTCGGAGAAATGCGCCCAACCTCTCCAAAGTTTAGTGGCAGCAGTTTCATTCTGTGAGAGCCTGTGTCCAACTGTGGCACCTCAAAGGGAGGCCCAGGTAGGCCTCACTGCCTAGAGCTGATTACCTTGGAGGTCTTTTACATTCTCTGCTGGATATACTCAAATCTGTCCGTCCCAGCTTTGCGTAACCGGTCACACGTTTACGACACTGGGTGGCCACTGCACGAGGGCTGATCCTGTCGTTAACCTTCACAATCTAGCAGTAGTCATTACATAGCACTCAGAGAAGACTTCTCCGGCTTCCCTTAGTCCCAACATCTGTTCTGGGTCCCCCTACATAGAATCATAGAATTTACAGTGCAGAAGGAGGCTGTTCGGCCCATCCAGTCTGCACCGGCCCTTGGAAGAGCACCCTCCTTAAGCCCACCCTATCCCCGTAACCCAGCAGCCCCACCTAACCTTTCTTGGACACTAAGGGGCAATTCAGCACGGCCAATCCACCTAACCTGCACATCTTTGGACTGTGGGAGGAAACCGGAGCACCCAGAGGAAACCTATGCAGACACGGGGAGGACGTGCAGACTCCACACAGACAGTGACCCATGCTGGGAATCGTACCTGGGACCCTGGAGCTGTGAGGCAACAGTGCTAACCACTGTGCTACCATGCCGCCCATACAATAGGGATATAGGAACAAGAGTAGGCCATTGAACATCTTGGAGCCTGTTCCGCCATAAAGTTAGATCATGGCTGCTCTTTATCTTAACTTAATTTATCCAACCTGATTCTGTAACCCTTAATACCCACGCCTTTTTTGTTTTAAAGGGGCTATTTCACGTGGCCAGTCCACCTGCCCTGCACACCTTTGGGTTGTGGGGGTGAGACCCACGGAAACAGGGGTAGAATATGCAAACTCCACACGGATAATGACCCGGGTCCAGAATCGATCCGGGGTCCAGAGCGCCGTGAGGCAGCAGTGCTAACCACTGCGCCACCGTGCTGCCCACTTAATATCCACACCTGACAAAAATCTATCCATCTCATGATTCAAAATTTGAATTGGCCCCAAGCTTGGTCAGAGGAAAGATTCTCTAATTTCCTAACATCATTACTCGATCATATTTTAAGGTCACGCCTTGCTCCAGATTCCTGAAGCAATTATTCAACTGGAAACTCGGTCTATGGCAGGAGAATGAGAGGGAGCGGAAATGGTCGCCACCCTGCATGTTCCGCTAAGAGCCGCACCAGCATCCTGACTTGGAAAATATCGGCCGTTCCTTTAGTGCAGTGGTGGGCAAACTTTCCGTGCAAGGGCCACAGTTCAGAAATCACAATTTTAAAGGCCGCACAGTATATTAAGTAAAATAATTACATCACCCGGTTATGATTCTGGGCGCCTCATATAGAACATAGAACAGTACAGCACAGAACAGGCCCTTCGGCCCTCGACGTTGTGCCGAGCAATGATCATCCTACTCAAGTCAACGTATCCACCCTATACCAGTAAGTAACCCAACAGCCCCCCCCATTAACCTTAAAAATTTTTTTAAAAATTTTAAAAAATATTTAAAAATAAAATTATTTTTTTTTTAATGACTTGGTGGGCCGCATAAAGACCTTTGGCGGGCCGCATGCGGCCCACGGGCCGTAGTTTGCCCACCCCTGCTTTAGTGTCTCTGGGTAAAATTCCTCAAACTTTCTCCCTAACAGCAGTGTGGGAGTACCTACACCACATGGACTGCAGCGGTTCAAGAAGGCGGCTCACCACCACTTTCAAGGGGCCAATTAGGGATGGGCAACAAATGCTGGTCGAGCCAGTAACGCCCAATCCCGTAAATGAATAGGTTGAAAAAATGCTCCCCTAAAACCCTCTGAAGCAATCAGACATCCTTTGGTTGAGTCACGGGGACTTTGGTTTGTGACCAGCAAAAATTCATTCAGGGGGCACCAGACACATCAAGAGACTCGTCGGGAACGTGCAGAGGCGAGGTAGAGACGTCAAGGGGGAGTGCGCAAACCTCCGAACCCTCATCTGCCCGATCTCCCTCCCTCTCAGCACCACCCCACCCCACAGGTGGCAGAGTCCGCGCATTGGACTTATCGACCACCTTGGAAACCCCGTCCAACCGGAGCGGGAGCAAGTGATCCTTGATCTCGAGGGACTGCCGGAGGAAGAGAAAGGGAGGATTGGGTGAGGCTCCGATTTTACGGCAATGGGCTGCCCCACGGGAGGGATCCTCCACCCCCCCCTCCCCAACTGGCGGAGGAGACCCACCATCCATTGGTGACGGGACCGTCTCGTCCCTCCGTTGTCAACGGGGCACTGCCAGGGGACACGCGGTGGGGTGAGGTGGGAGACGGGACCGGAAGATGCCATCGGCGGGAACGGGCAGGAAATCCCACGCCACATTCTGAAATGGTCACTGAACAATGCCGCACGTCGTGCTATCCACCAGCCGCACACGTCTCGTAAAGCATCAATGAATCTCTCCCCAGTGACCCATAACCCAATCCTCCCAAACGTGTTAAAGGCACAATCTTTAAACCTAATAATCAGTAGTGCTCCATTATGTGGAGGGGTCCTTTCTCTCTGCAGACAACAGTTGCTGGCTTTTTTTTAAACCTAAAAGTTTTTTATTCCAGGGTGGTTACTGGCTCTATGTTGCCACGGACACCAAAGAAGACAAAAGCCTCTTAGTTCTTGTTGGCAATGCGCAGCTATCTTCCTGTCACATGCACCAATTAAAATTCTGCAGTAATATAGGGCTTACCAGGTCTGGCTGCTTTTAAGTTAAGACCTTGACGGACAAAGTTTGTTTGAATGTTAGACTGAAATTTGCAATATATGCAAAGTGACCTTTTTTTCTTAACAAAAATGGATTAGGTATCTGGTCGCCCTCCTCTCCGGGGCCTGTCTTGCACTTTGATGTTTGTACCTGTCATTACATGGTTTGTTCAATGAGTCTCACAGACACTGACAGCACTGAAGCAAGCCAAATTTATTCATCATCCATAGAATCCCTACAGTGCAGGAGGAGGCCATTCAGCCCATCGAGACTGCCCCGACCTCTGAAAGGGCGCCCTACCTGGATTGACTCCCCCACTCCATCCCCATAACCCCATCTCACCCACACATCTGTGCACACTAAGGGGCAATTTTATAATAATAATAATCTTTATTAGTGTCACAAGTAGGCTTGCATATAACACTGCAATGTGAAAATCCCCTAGTCGCCACACTCCGGCGCCTGTTCGGGTACACTGAGGGAGAATTCAGAATGTCCAATTCACCCAACAGCACGTCTTTCGGGACTCGTGGGAGGAAACCGGAGCGCCCGGAGGAAACCCACGCAGATGCAAACTCCACACAGTCACCCGAGGTCGGAATCGAACCCGGGACCCTGGCGCTGTGAGGAAGCAGTGCTAACCGCTGTGCCACCGTGCCAGCCCTTGTCATGTCCGTACCGGCTTTGGAAGTTGCCGTCCAATTAGTGGAGGGGTAGGAGGTTTGTCTGTCTGTGGGTACCTCTGTGTGTGAAATGATTGTCAAACGCAGGTACATGAATCGTGAAGATTGGTGTAGTGAGCGTTCTCCTATTGGCTTCAAGGTCTCATTGGGCCGTGCATGCCCCAGCAGCCGGGCCCTTTGATTAAAGCAAAGAAATGGGACTATCACTGGCTCCCTCTTTGATCCTCGGCAACCAGGCTTGGCAGTGCCTTCTGAGTTGGTGCGATCAGTGGGTCAGCCAGGACAAAGACGACTGATGCTCCGGCTTTTCTCCGCTGGCGGGATGCTCCATTTTGCCGGCATCCCGGGGGTTTCCCGACGGCGCGGGGCTGCCCCACAATGGGAAACCCCATTGACCGGTCGGCGTAACGGAGCACCCCGCCGGGGAGTCGGGGCAGAAATGTGGCGCGGCGGGGCGGAGAATCCCGCTCGCGAGCTGGTTGATCTTCCTCACTATCCCTGTATAAACCTGGAAAATCCTAAAGATTGGTTCCTGCCACCCAGTGTCAATATATATCTTTTTAATGATTCGCTCACATGGAGTAGGTGTTGCTGGCTAGGCCCAGCATCGAAAGCCCATCCCTAATTGCCCCTTGGGAAGTAGGTGGTGAGCTGTCTTCTTGATCCGCTGTGGTCCATGTAGTGTAGGTACACCCACAGTGCTGTTAGGGAGGGAGTTCCAGGATTTTGACCCAGCCACAGTGAAGGAACGGCTGATATATTTTGAAGTCATAGGGCCAGCACGGTGGCGCAATGGGCTAGCCCTGCAGCCTCACGGCGCCGAGGTCCCAGGTTCGATCCCGGCTCTGGGTCACTGTCCGTGTGGAGTTTGCACATTCCCCCCGTGTTTGCCTGGGTTTCGCCCCCACAACCCAAAGATGTGCAGATTAGGTGGATTGGCCAAGCTAAATTGCCCCTTAATTGGAAAAATGAATTGGGTACTCTAAATTTATAAAGAAAAAAAATATATATTTTCAAGTCAGGATGGTAAGTGACTTGGCTGGGAAACCCCCAGTTGGTGGGGTTCCCCATGTACTGTTGCCCTTGACCTTCTGAATGATAGAGGTTGCAGGTCTGGAAGGTTCTGTCAATGGAGCCCTGGTGAGTTGCTGCTGTGCACCCTGTAGATGGTACAATAACTCGGTGATACAATACAATCAGGAATGCAAACTTAGGTGGACATTGCATATTCTACATCAGAAAATGGAAGTTAGAAATGTAGGGTTTCTCAGTGGTTTTGTTTGAAATGCCTTCAGCATGGTCCAGTCTGCTCGTTTAGGGATATAAACCTCCTCTCGTCCACGTGTGGCTCCAGTCCCAGACTGCTTTGTGAAATGGCCCAGAAAGTCAGCGAGAATTTCTCCCATCATCCTCTTTGGGCCGCTGGGTATGGTCAGCACAATGGCAGCCTTTCCAGTGACGTCCGAGAATCAATTTTTAAAAAACAGATTCGAGAAATGGGCTGATGAGCGTCAGATGTTGTTAAGTGTGGACAGATGCATATTCCTGAGACTGGGAAGGATGACAAACATGAGCAATGCAAGTGGAATGAGGCGACATGACAGGACGCAACCCAGGAAAGGAATTCTGGGGTATGGGTGGATAGATTTGTTGCCTAACCCTTGAACTGAATGGCTGGGGCAGCCGTTTCAGAGGGTAGTTAAGAGTCAACCACATTGCTGTGGGTCTGGAGTCACGTGTAGGCCAGACCGGGTAAGGCCGGCAGATTTCCTTCCCTAAAGGGTATGAGCGAACCAGATGAGGTTTTTACTACAATTGACAATCATTAAACTTTTCATTTCAGATTTTTATTGAATTTAAATTTCACCATCAGCCGTGCTGGGATTCGAACCCAGATCATTAACCTGGATACGTAGTCTAGTAATGATACCACTGCACCACCGCCTTGCCCTAATTGAAGCCCTCAGCAAAGAGCGCCAGCTGTAATCAGTGGGTCGCACTCATCAGATTGGATTGGATTTGTTGATTCTCATGAGTACTGCGATACAGTGAAAAGTATTTTTCTGTGTGCAGCTCAAGCGCATGATTTAGTACATGAAAGAACCAATGTAAGAGGGCAACACAAGGTACGCAATGTAAGTACATAGACACAGACATTGGGTAAAGCGTACAGGAGTGTAATATTAGCCAGATCAGTCCATAAGAGGGTCGTTTAGGAGTCCGGTAACAGCGGGGAAGAAGCGGTTTTTGAACCTGTTCGTGCGTGTTCTCAGACTTTTGTATCTTCTGCCCGATGGAAGAAGTTGGAAGAGTGAGTAAGCCGGGTGGGAGGGGTCTTTGATTATGCTGCCCGCTTTCCCCAGGCAGCGGGAGATGTAGATGGAGTCAATGGATGGGAGGCGGGTTTGTTGCGGGCTGTGTTCATGACTCTCTGAAGTTTCTTGCGGTCAGGGTCTCTGAGTCCGGAGGCTCATACCCCATTCCAGAGCCTTGACCATATAATCCAGGCTAACACACTCAGTGTGGTACTGAGGGAGTGCCACCTTATTGGAGGGCTGCCCTCCAAATGACTGAGGTTCCATCTGCTCGGCGGTGAATGGCAAAGGGCCCATGACACTATCTCAAGGAAGAAGACGAATGTTCTTCCGTTGTTCTGCCAATATTTTTCTCTCAACTGACACCATTAAAGCAAGTTATCAGATCATTTGTGGGAGCTTCCTGTGTATAAATTGGCTACCATGTTCTATTTTGGGCCCAGGGTGACAGTCAACCTGTTTCTTGATGCAGAATCTGATACACGCAGAGGAAACTCAGCCATCTTTGTCTGGCCCTCAAAAAGCGCATGAGATGCACTGCGGCCTCACGGCGCTGAGGTCCCAGGTTCGATCCCGGCTCTGGGTCACTGTCTGTGTGGAGTTTGCACATTCTCCCCGTGTCTGCGTGGGTTTCGCCCCCACAACCCAAAAATGTGCAAGCTAGGTGGATTGGCCACTCTAAATTGCCCTTAATTGGAAAAATGATTGGGTACACTAAATTTATAAATTCAAAAAAAAAAAAGCGCATGAGATAACATCAAGCTGACCCATATGATGCTCGTTAGACAGCACCTGGAACACTGTCAACAGTTTCGGTCCCCTTATTTAAGGAAAGATATGTTGGGTTTGGAGGCAGTGCAGAGAAGGCTCACTGGGTTGCTCCCGGGTATGGAGGGATTTTCTTATGAGGAGAGGTTGAGTGTGTTGGGCCTGTACTTATTGGAGTTTAGAAGAATGAAAGGTGGCCTTATTGAGACATAGGGGGCGAGATTCTCTGATCCTGAGGCTAAGTGTTGACACCGTCGGAAACGCTATCGCGTTTCCCGTCGCCGTCAACACGGCCTCAGGATCAGCAATTCTGGCCCCCACAGGGGTCCAGCACGGCACTGGAGCGGCCCACGCCGTTCCAGCTGCTGATCCCGGCGTCGACTGGGCGCCGCGGGGTCCACGCGTGCGCAGTGGCTTCCTTCTCCGTGCCGGCCCCGACGCTACATGGCGCAGGGCTGCAGGGGCCGACGCGGAAGAAAGGAGGCCCCCAGCCCGAGCGGCCGGCCCGCCAATCGGTGGGCCCCGATCGCGGGCCAGGCCACAGCGGAGCCCCCCCCCCCCCCTCCCGGTTGGAACCCCCCCTACTCCCCCATAGGCCACCCCGGATCCTTCCACGCCGAGGTCAACGGCGCCGGTGGGACTCAGGAGTTTTGTTACGGCCGCTTGGCCCATCCCGGGCCGAGAATCGCGCGGGGGGGGGGGGCCGTAGAGCGGCCCCCGGCCGGCGCCAATGCACCGATTCTCCGCTCTCCCGGCATCGGGGCGGCGTGGCGCGATTCACGGCGGCCACGGCGGTTCTCTGGCTCGGCCCCGGGCTGAGAGAATCCCGCTCAGGGATTCTCAGCGGGTTTGACAGGGTCGATGCTGAGAGATTGTTTCCCCTTGTGGGAGATTCTGGGACCAGAGGGCATCATCTCAGAGTGAGGGGGGGTCGCCCATTTCAGACAGAGATGAGGAGGAATTTCTTCTCTCAGAATTCTTTACCACGGAGAGCTGTAGAGTCCGGGTCGCTAAGTATGTTCAAGGCTGACATGGACAGATTTTAAAATATATAAATTTAGAGTACCCAATTATTTTCTTTCCCCAATTAAGGGGCAATTTAGCCCGGCCAATTCACCCACCCTGCGCGTCGTTTTGGGTTGTGAGGGGGTGAGACCCACGGGGAGAACGTGCAAACTCCACACGGGCCGGGATCGAACCCAGGTCCTCGGCCCCGTGAGGCAGCAGTGCTAACCACTGCGCCGCTGTACTGCCCCTAAGATAGACAGATTTTCAAACAGTAAGGGAATCAAGGGTTATGGGGATAAGGCGGGAAAATGGAGTTAAGGATAATCAGTCATGATCTCGTTGAACGGTGGAATGGAATGGCCCACGTTTGCTCCTGCATCTTATGGCCTTACGATGGTTTCTAAGGCCAATATACCCCCCCCCCCCCCCCCCCCCCCCCCCGGCCTGCATTTCGCTGCATGGCTGTGAAACTATCAGTTGAGAGCGAAATATTGGCAGAACAACAGAAGAACATTATTGCTCTTCTTTGAAGTAGTGTCGTGGGATCTTTGCCATTCACCTACGAGCAGATGGGACCTCAATCATTTGTAAGGCTGTTATCAAGAAGCTCGCCAATTTCCATATTCGCTGTTTGTGGTACATTGTAGGTTACCCTGGCAGAACCACGTCACGCACGTGCCAATCCTCCCAAGGGCACAAGTTCAGTAACACTGATCAAACCCGTGGCGGGCTGGGTGGATCGGGCACATCTCCAGGATGGAAGGCGGTCACATACCCAAGGGCTTTCCGCCATGGTGAGGCAGCTGGTGCCGGGCCACCCGAAGGCGTGCCCAAAGATCGGCTTCAGGAACGCTTGCAGGTGTGAGGTGAAGACCCTGAGCCTCGATTGGCGAGCCTGGGAGTCACCAGCCGACGGCAGAGGAAAACGACGACATCCCCCGTCATGCGCCAAAGTGGTGACCAATGGATACCGCGTTTTGGCATCAAGCACCAAGGCTGAGCAGTGATACTTGGAAGCTTCAAGTGTGGCGGTTGTGTGGCAGAAGTTGCCTCACCAGGCAAGGAGTGGCATCTTCAGCCGCCAGCGAAGGTGCGCCCTGCGAAGACAGAACCATCTGAAAGGATGTGTTGCCCTGACGTCCATCGTATCCCAAAAAATCACTGATCCCTTCCCAAAGTTCCAGCAGCAAGACTGGCAACAAAAAACAACCACGGGAGAGGCAATGAAATTGATAAGATGGTATGCTTCCGAATCCGGGAATGTTTAAACCCTAGAAGGGAACGCTCAGGGTCACCTGACCAAGATAGCCAAGGGTTGGAAAGGGGGGGGGCAGAAGAGTTGAACGTAACTCTGTTAAATATAGGTACCGATTCTACCAGCGGGCACCGTTCCAAACTCAAAATAGGGAAAGGCTTCTCGGATTTGCAGAGAGCTTGGTGAATGTACAGGGTGAGTTGCCAAGGATTCGATGGGGGCAGATTGTATCAGAAAATTTGCGAAAGGTGAGTAGGCACCTGGCAAAAAAAAAAAAGATGCCAGGGTATCGTGGCCATCATGCGATGGCACACCTTAGACGCGGGGATTGACCAGCTGGGCTGCGGCCGTCTTTTGTTGGGGGGGGGGGGGGGGGTGGGGGGTCGCGTGGATGCTTCTATAAGGATTCCTTTTATCTTATAGTATGTTTACATTGCGATTTTGCCACTGATGCTGGCACCAAATTTGCAGAATCTGCAAAGTAGCAATCTGGCATGTGTATCTATGAAGGCATTGCCACCTCAGGTGCCAAAGTAAATGTCATAGGAGGCAAGGACAGCCAAGAAACAACATGGCTGAGGCATGCTGCCTACACTGCACCGGCCAGAAAGGTGGTTTGCTGGCAGGGTCCCTGACAGAACCTCGCTTAAGATGCTAAAGCAGCGACTGGCCTGGTGAAATTATCTGTGTTTATAGCATTGTAGCAGCTGCGCTGGCACGGTTGGTTTTTAAAGTGGATCTGACTGGAGTGAAGCCTCTCAATGGTTCAGCGTTCCAATGTTTCTAGAAAGTATCCTATGTAAATAGAGCGGTTTGTAGATCAATGGGATTAGCAGCCCACAGTTGCTGTCTCTTACTACATTTACGAAACATAAACTTGTCAACTTTGATAAACTCTTGCAAGTTTTCTTCCTCCCCCTCCTTTCCTTTGCATCTTGCTATTTTATTTGCATCTGGCCACTGCCGCGGATCTGAGGCCAATCGAGAGGCGAAGTAGGCCATTCGGCCCATCAAATCTGCTCCACCATTCAATCAGGTCTTGGCTGATCTGAGGTGATAAACCACGATCCCGCTTTCCCCCCTCACCCCCACCAACCCTTGATTTCCTTGCTGATTAGAAATCTGTCTCGGGTTAGCACTGCTGCCTCACGGCGCCGAGGTCCCGGGTTCGATCCCGGCTCTGGGTCACTGTCCGTGTGGAGTTTGCACATTCTCCCCGTGTCTACGTGGGTTTCGCCCCCACAACCCAAAATGATGTGCAGGGTAGGTGGATTGGCCACGCGAAATTGCCCCTTCATTGGAAAAAATGAATTGAGTCCTCTAAATTAATATTTTTTAAAAAGAAATCTGTCTATCAGGGCAGCACGGTCGCACAAGTGGATAGCACTGTGGCTTCACAGCGCCAGGGTCCCAGGTTCGATTCCCGGCTGGGTCACTGTCTGTGCGGAGTCTGCACGTTCTCTCCGTGTCTGCGTGGGTTTCCTCCGGGTGCTCCGGTTTCCTCCCACAGTCCAAAGAACTGCAGGTTAGGTTGATTGGGGTTATTGGGTTACGGGGATAGGGTGGAAGTGAGGGCTTAAGTGGGTCGGTGCAGACTCGATGGGCCGAATGGCCTCCTTCTGCACTGTATGTTCTATGTTCTAAGAAAAACAAAGAACAAAAATAGATATGTTCAATGTATGTTCTATCTTAACCTTGAACGACCCAGCCTCTGTGCGGCTGTCTGGAGTTACAGGGAGGTAAAGGTCCTTCCCCAAAGGACATTAGCGAACTAGATGGCGGTTTTACAACAATGGTTTCGTGGCCATTTCAGATTTTTATTGAATTCAAAAATGTGACCGTCTGCCGTGGTGGGATTTGAACCCAGGCCCTCAGCGGGTCTCTGGATTACTAGCCCAGTGACAACACCACTAGGCCACCATCGCCTCCCTGCTCGGCTGCTCATTACGATCACGGCTGAACGTGGGCTTCAATTCCAGGGCGGCATTCTCCCTACCCGGCGTGACGGAGGGTCCCGGAGTAGGGGAGTGGCGCCAACCACTCAGGGGTCGGGCCTCCCCAAAGGTGGGGAATTCTCCCCACCTTTGGGGGCCAGCCCCGCGCCGGAGCGGTTGGCACCAGAATATGGTGCAAAAAACCGGGGCCCCGGCAGCGGGGCTGGCCGAAAGGCTTTCGCCGGTCCGCGCATACGCCGGCAGTGAAGTCAGCGGCACTGCCGGCGCATGCGCGATGTGGGGTTCTCTTTCGCTTCTGCCATGGCGGAGGCCGTGGCGGTCGCGGAGGAATATAGTGCACCAGGGCACTGGCCCGTAGTCTGAGCGGGGGGCCCCGATCGCGGGCCAGGCCACTGTGGGGGCACCCCCCGGGGTTCGATCCCCCCCGCCCCCCCAGGACCCGGGGCCTGCTCGCGCCACTGAGCCCGCCGTTCCAGAGGTGGTTTAACCTTGGCGGCGGGAGAGGCCTCCCAGCGGCGGGACTTCGGCCCATCCGGGCCGGAGAATCACCGCAGGGGCCTCTCGATCGGAGTGGCGAGATTCCTGCCCCCGCCACTTCCCGGGTGGCGGAGAATCTCTGCCACGGCGGGGGCGGGATTTTAGGCGCCCCCAGGCGATTCCCCGACCCTGCTGGGGGTCGGAGAATTTCGCCCCCACTCCCTCACCTGCTCCCCTTAAATATGTGCAATGACTGAGCATTCACAATGCTCTGGGGCGGACAATTCCAAAGATTCATAACCCTTTGAGTGAAAACATTTCTCCGCACCTCAGTCCTAAAAGATCGTCCCCTTGTCCTGTGACATTGTTCCTCCCCCCTACACCCTGCGTTTTAGATTCCCCACCAGTGGAAACCATGTTCCCTGTCAAGCTCCTCAATACGTTTCAATGAGATATCTTCTCATTCTAAATTCCAGAGAGTATAGTGACTCTTGTCTCGTAGCTGACACCAGTTGCTTTTTCAGAAGATAAATTTAGATGCCCAATTCCTTTTTTCCAATGAAGGGGCAATTTAGCAGGCCAATTCACCTAACCTGCACATTTTTGGGTTGTGGGGTGAAACCCATGCAGACACGGGAGAATGTGCAAACTCCACACAAACGATGACCCAGGCCGGGATCGAACTCGGGTCTTCGGCGCCGTGAAGCAGCAGTGCTAACCACTGCGCCACCATGCTGCCCTCCGACCACAGTTGCTTCACGTCGTAAGTGGACCCTTTGCTTTTTAAGGTACGCACCATTATCGAGTTGTGCCAGAAGCGTTTTTGAATGTTTCCCAGTGATTATCTGAAGGTTTATCCATCAAGAGTGGAGCCCAGATTTCTGTGCCCCATTTCATTCTCAGGCCATCGAGGATTGCCTTACTTCAGTTTCAGTTTGTGGCTTTTGTTTCTCCCTCTCAAATCTAAGATCAAATATTATGGTCACTATTTCCTGGATTACAGCACAGAAACAGGCCATTCAGTCTACCTCTGCGGGCATTTATGCACCGCACGAGCTTCAGGTCTGATGTTTAGCTGCTTGTGGTATGTAACACATCACTCATCTAGAACGGCCCTCGCCAGGTTCTAAAAACATGCCCTCGGAATCTGTTCCGAGCACTTTCTAGAATGTTGCCACCTTTATTACTTGTGCTGCTCCTTGAACATTAAAATCTTTCATCATAATCACATTGCTACTGCTACATCTTTCCCTAATTTCCATTTTAACAAATTTCAAGACGGTTGGACAAAAAAAATCGCCGTCGCGGGGTCACAGAATTGTTATGGCAGCAGGAAGGAGGCCATTCGGCCCATTGTGTCCACACTGGCTCCCAAAAGAGCTACCAGCAAGTCCCTTCCCCAGCTCTATCTCTGTAGCCCTCTAAATTCATCACTTTCAAATATATATCCAGCTCTCTTTTGAAACCTCCGATGGAATCCAGCTCCACCACTCTCCCAGGCAACACATTCCAAACCCCACACCTCTCTGAGGAAAGAGGTTTCTCCTCATCTCACTCCGAGCTCTCTTACTAGGACCGTCTTGAAATTGTGACCCCTCATCACTGACACACCAACTAGTGGAACAGAATATCCTTCTTTACCCTGTCAAAACTGTTCAGAATTTTGAACACCTCAATACGGTCGCCTCTTAATCTTCTCGGCTCCAAGGGGAACAAGCCCAATTTCTCCAATCTTTCCTTGTATCTAAAATTCCTCATTCCTGGTGTCATTCCAGTAAATCTCCTCTGCACTCACTCCAGGGCTTTAACATCTTTCCTTAAATAAGGTGCCCAGAACTGAACACAATACTCCAAATGTGGTCTGACCAATGATTTGTAGAGGTGCAGCATCACTTCCTTGCTTTTATTCTCTGTGCTTCTATTTATAAACCCAAGGATGCTATCAGCCTTCTTAACAACTGTTTCAACTTGTCTGGCCACCTTCAGAGAATTATACACTTGGACCCCGAGGTCCCTCTGCTCCTGTACTCCCCTCAAAGCTGTACCATTGAGCCTGTATTGTCTCCCCGTGTTCTCCTATCAAAATGCATTATCTCACATCCGCCAGGTGTCTACCTATTTGGCCAACTTGTTAATGTCCCTCTGAAGTCCCTCAGCATCATCCTCACAATTCACTATCCCCCCCCCCCCCACCAGCTTCGTATCACTGCCAATTGAGAGTTTTTCCCTCAACACCCACACTAAATCATTGACAGAAATCAGAAAAAAGCCAGGGTCCCAACACTGAGCCCTGGGGAACACCACTTTCATCTCGTTTCCAGTCTGAGAAATGTCCAGGTACATCCACCCTCTGTTTCCTATCTCTTAGCCAACTTCCAATCCATGCTGCCAAGGAACCATCAATCCCAAACATTTTTAATTTGCTAACCAGCCTGCCATGTGGCACAGTATCAAATGCTTTCTGAAAGTCCAAATATACAACATCCACGGCGTTACCCCGCTGCCTTTAGTACCAACTCCTTCCTTTCCCAACTTACTTGTCCTGTCCAATAGCCTAGAATACTTACCACCCAACCACCCCCTCGTGTGGCAAGATCCCGTTAATGGCTGCTACAACATTACCTTAAGCTGATTTTATACCTCGAACCTATTTGTTTTATTGCTAATGGTGTGGGTATTCCTCTGCGTGATGCTTGTCAAGGCAGCACGGTAGCCTTGTGGATAGCACAATTGCTTCACAGCTCCAGGGTCCCAGGTTCGATTCCAGCTTGGGTCACTGTCTGTGTGGAGTCTGCACACTCCTCCCCGTTGTGTGCGTGGGTTTTTCCTCCAGGTGCTCCGGTTTCCTCCCACAGTCCAAAGATGTGCAGGTTAGGGGATTGTCCATGATAAATTGCCCTCAGTGTCCAAAAGTGCCCTTAGTGTGGGTGGGGTTACTGGGTTATTGGGGAAAGGTGGGTGTTGACCTTGGGTAGGGTGCTCTTTCCAAGAGCCGGTGCAGACCCGATGGGCCGAATGGCCTTCTTCTGCACTGCAAATTCTATGATATCTAACTGGCCCCACCCTTACATAATTGGTTACTGGACATTGCTACATGGGTACTTTTTATTGTTTCCTGAAAAATATTTTTTCCCAAAAACCCCAAAGTGTATCATGGAGTTCACCTGACCCCCAACGTTACTAGATTGTGGTATGGGGAGCACCACGGCCCACTCTACAGGTGTGGTATAGCAAGAAATGGAAAAGTATTTTTAAAAAACAAAACAATGTTTATTCTATGAACTCAAGTTAACCTTTTTAAAACATACAGTGAACATCTTAGTAACCATTAATTCAAATACAACCCCCAAAGACTACAACACTAAGTAATCCTTTAAGCTTTCCTTTTAACATCCATAAGACTTAAAAAACATAACCTTTAACAGAAGCACCTCAGGTTAAAGTCACTACTGAGAGCAGTTATTAGTTTTAAATCACCTAAGGATCGATTTACAGTTTTTAGATTACAGAGAGAGAGACAAACACCCCTTCTGGCTGTGACTGCAGCTATCCAGCTCTGAAAACGAAACTAAAACACACCCTGCATCAAACAGCCTAAAACAAAAGTAAAAAGCTGACAGACAGCCCAGCTCCACCCACTCTCCGACATCACTGCAGTAGTAACATCCATTTCGTAAAGGTACTCTCACTACAGATATTTATATACACACCCATTGATAAACACCCATTTGTTAAAGGTACTCTCCATGACAGGGGGCGAAGCCACGCAAACATGGGGAGAATGTGCAAACCCCACACGGGCAGTGACTCAGAGCTGGGATCGAACCTGGGACCTCGGCGCCGTGAGACAGCAGTGCTAACCACTGCGCCACCGTGCTGCCCGCTAAACATTTTAATTTTAACAAATATTTGTAATTTCTTTCCTATAACGTTCTCTGTTCCTGGAATTATTGTGAATTCTTCTACTCTGATCTTTGCTCTTATTTTCAAGTCCCTGCCCCATCAAATTATTTTCCCCCCACGACAATTCAATGAATCCTTCCACCAGGGTCTTGGTTTACGTGATGCCTGTCCCAGTGGCATAGGTCCTTCCTGACCTAATGCTGGTGCTGGGAACCCAAGAAATGGAATCTTCACTTTCCCACTCCACTCTTTCAGCTACGCATTTACTTTCCTGATCCCTTCATCCCTCTTGCCAATCAGCACGCAGTTTGGGTAATAATCTAGCGATTGCCACCCCTGCTTTTTAATTAGTGCCTTGTTCTGATGCTTCCTCTAGTAGACTTCCTTCTCTGTCCTTGCCTACCTTGCTGTTCCGACCCCGGTGGCACAGTGGTTAGCACTGCTGCCTCACAGAACCAGAGGTCCCAGATTCGATTCCCGGCTTGGGTCACTGTCTGTGCTGAGTCTGCACATCCTCCCCGTGTCTGCTTGGGTTTCCTCCCGGTGCTCCGGTTTCCTCCCACAGTCCAAAGATATGCAGGTTAGGTGGGTTGCCATGCTAAATTGCCCTTAGTGTTCACTGGTAGGTGAGGTTGTGGGGGAGCGGGCCTATTTGGGGTTCCTCTTTCAGAGGGGTCAGTGCAGACTCGATGGGCCAAAATGGCCTCCTTCTGCACACTGTAGGGATTCGAATGATTTTGTTTTTGATTTTTCCAATTAAGGGGCAATTTTAGCCACGGCCAATCCACCTAGCCTGCACATCTTTGGGTTGTGGGGGTGAGACCCATGGGGAGAATGTGCAAAACTCCACATGGGGTCGGGATAGAAACTGGATCCTCAGCGCCCATGAGGCAGTAATGCTAACCACAGCGCCACCGTGTCGCCCTTCGAGCAATTCTATGGTTATCGCACCGCTGTTTGCGCACAATTTGTCTGCTGTGTTTCTACAACAGTAACTTAATTTCATTAGGGGCTGGTTTAACTCACTGGGCTAAATCGCTGGCTTTTAAAGCAGACCCAGGCAGGCCAGCAGCACGGTTCGATTCCCGTACCAGCCTCCCCAGACAGGCGCCGGAATGTGGCTTTTCACAGTAACTTCATTGAAGCCTACTCGTGACAATAGGCGATTTTTCATTTTTTTTTTCATTTTCATTTCAAAACCAATTCATTGGCCTGAAGTCACCGTAAGACGTCCAGCGATCGAGGGAAAAAAATGCGCCACAAATGCAAGTCTTGCTGTTTACTTTCGAAAGCATGTTGGAAAAAATACAAGTACGTGGGTGTTATGAAGCGTTGCTATTATTTCTTTTGGGGGGGGGGTCTGTTTGGGGAGTGGGGAGTGGGGAGGGGGTAAGGTGAGGAGATTTCGACTTCCGCAGGGTACAAGTTCAACTAGTGCTGTTGGAAAATCAGTCTGGGCCTTTAACTGGCAGCGACCCTAATCCTGTCAGTGTAGCTGAAGTTTGGAGAATTCCGTGCTTTAGCAAGCCAATGGGGTGGCATTGGAAGAGTGCGTTCGATTGCGAAGCGCTGCCTTTTCTCACTCCAGGCTTTTTATTTCCCCCGAAAAATGTTTTCGATTTGATGACAACTCACAACTTTAATGATCTGCCTGCTTCCAGGCATCTGGCACTAATTGTACAGGCAATAGTCAGGGCTCCTTTCCCACATGCACATATTAAGATAAACCAGATGATGGGCCCACCCCTAATAAAATGACACATCACATGTCCAAAATATTACCACATAAGAAAGGAGCTTCACACATCTGTGAATAGGACAGGATTTATCAATTAAAGTGGTAAAAATTGCTAAGACACATGCTGTTTGGTGAGGAGGAATTTATACAACCAGACATGAACAACAAAAGGCGCAGGGATTCGATATTCTTTTTTTTTTGCCAATTTTCTCCATTTAATGAAAGCTTAACTCCCCCTCCTTGGCCACTTGTCTTTCGGCTGCACAGACGGTTGCGAAAGCTCGGCATCCTATTTCAATCTTCCCAGCCTAAATCCACTCCGTCACAAAGACCTATTTCCATCTCCATTATATCACCCATTTGCATCGCTGTCTCAGCCCATCTGCTGCTGCAGCCCTCGTCCATGCTGCTGTTACCTCCGGCCACATCCTTTCCAATGATCCCCTGGCCAGCCGCCCATCTCCCTCCCTCTCTGAACCTGAGCGCAGGCAGCTCTGGTTTACTCACATTTGTCCTTGTTGCTCGCTGACCTTCATGAGCTTCATGAGCTAGCGATGCCTCCCTTTAAAAATTCTCATCCTTGGTGCCCGAATGCATGCTGCCTTTTCCCCGCCCTGTAGCCCCCCCCCCCCCCCCGCCCCTTCCCCCGCCCCTTCCCCCTCCTCTCAAGCCCTGCACCCCTCTAAGGTCTCTGGGCTCTTCGATCCCTGTGTTTCTCTATGACCTGGCGGCCATCTTCTTCAGCCACCTAACACTGTGTTGTTCAATTCCCTCCCTGAACATCTCCATCTCTATACTTCCTTAAATACCCACTTAAAAACTTACCTCTGACTAAGTTGTTGTCACCTATCTTAATGTCTACTTTTCCACTGTCGGTTTTTGTCTAATCGCGCTCTTCTAGAACATAGAACACTACAGCGCAGTACGGGCCCTTCGGCCCTCGATGTTGCGCCGACCTGGTGAAACCATCTGAAGCCTATCTGACCTACACTATTCCATTTTCATCCATATGTCTATCCAGTGACCACTTAAATACCCTTAAAGTTGGCGAGTCTACTACTATTGCAGGCAGGGCGTTCCACCACCCCTACTACTCTCTGAGTAAGAAACTGCCTCTGACATCTGTCCTATATCTCTCACCCCTCAATTTAAAGCTATGTCCCCTCGTTGTTGGTCATCACCATCCGAGGAAAAGACTCTCACTGTCCACCCTATCTAACCTCTGACTATCTTATATGTCTCTATTAAGTCACCTCTCAGCCTTCTCCTCTCTAACGAAAACAACCTCAATTCCCTGAGCCTTTCCTCGTAAGACCTTCCCTCCATACAGGCAACATCCTAGTAAATCTCCTCTGAACCCTTTCCAAAGCTTCCACATCCTTCCTATAATGTGGTGACCAGAACTGCACGCAGTACTCCAGGTGTGGCCGCACCAGAGTTATGTACAGCTGCAGCATGACCTTGTGGTTCCGAAACTCAATCCCCCTGCTTATAAAGGCTAGCACACCATATGCCTTCTTAACAGCCCTATTAACCTGGGTGGCAACTTTCAGGGATTTATGTACCTGGATGCGAGATCTCTCTGTTCATCTACACTACCAAGAATCTTGCATTAGCCCAGTACTCTGCATTCCTGTTACTCCTTCCAAAGTGAACCACCTCACACTTTTCCGCATTAAACTCCATCTGCCACCTCTCAGCCAGCTCTGCAGCTTATCTATGTCCCTCTGTATCCTATAACATCCTTCAGCACTATCCACAACTCCACCGACCTTCGTGTCATCTGCAAATTTACTAACCCATCCTTCTACACCCTCTTCCAGGTCATTTATAAAAATGACAAACAGCAGTGGCCCCAAAACAGATCCTTGCGGTACACCACTAGTAACTGAACTCCAGGATGAACATTTGCCATCAACCACCACCCTCTGTCTTCTTTCAGCTAGCCAATTACTGATCCAAACCGCTAAATCACCTTCAATTCCATACTTCCTTATTTTCTGCAATAGCCTACCGTGGGGAACCTTATCAAACGCCTTACTGAAATCCATATACACCACATCAACAGCTTTACCCTGATCACCTGTTTGGTCACCTTCTCAAAAAACTCAATAAGGTTTGTGAGACATGACCTACCCTTCACAAAACCGTGTTGAGTATCGCTAATCAACTTGTTCTTTTCAAGATGATTATAACCCTATCTCTTATAACCTTTTCCAACATTTACCCACAACCGAAGTAAGGCTCACAGGTCTATAATTACAGGGTTGTCTCTACTCCCCTTCTTGAACAAGGGGACAACATTTGCTATCCTCCAGTCTTCCGGCACTATTCCTGTCGACAAAGACGACATAAAGATCAAGGACAAGGCTCAGCAATCTCCTCCCTGGCTTCCCAGAGAATCCTAGGATAAATCCCATCTGGCCCAGGGGACTTGTCTATTTGACATTTTCTAAAATTGCTAACACCTCCTCCTTTTGAACCTCAATTCCATCTAGCCTGGTCGACTGAACCTGAGTGTTCTCCTCGACAACATTGTCTTTCTCCAGTGTAAACACTGACGAAAAATATCCATTTAATGGATGCCTTCTGAAGTGCCTTGGGACTTTTTAACTATCTTCTATAAATGCAGATTGTTTAAATAAGCATTCTACGTGTTCCTTCTCCTTCTTGTTTCAAATTTAGAGCACCAATTAAGGGGAAATTTAGCATGGCCAATCCACCTATCCTGCGCATCTTTGGGTTGTGGGGGCGAGACCCACCCAGACACGGGGAGAATGTGCCAACTCCACACGGACAGTGACCCAGAGCCGGGATCGAACCCAGGTCCTCGGCGCCGTGAGGCAGCAGTGCTAACCCACTGCGCCACCCTGCCGCCCCATAAGCATTCTAAGTAGAGGAACATAGCAGAAGAAACAGGAGGAGGAATGGGCCATTCAGCCCCTCAAGCCTGCTCTGCCATTCAATGAGAGATCTTCGATCTCTATTCCACTTTCATGTCCTATCTCCACACCCCTTTGTTCTCTTAGGGCAGAATCTTCCGTCCCTTCCCGCCGGCTGGATACACCCGTCCCGCCCTGAGTCCCCGGTGGCGGGACGGGTGAGCCATTAAAAAGCACCGTAGATTTCGGCGGGGTTGGGAAGACCCTGCCAGCAGCCAATGGTGAGCTGTATCCCTGGCGAGACAACTCGTCACGGGAAGGCTGGCTGGGAAATTCCGACCTCGGTGTCGAAACGTCTTACCGAAATCAGTCTTCAATTTACTCAACGACTCAGTCGAGAGGATTCCTAAGATCACGGTAGCACAGTGGTTAGCACTGTTGCTTCACAGCTCCAGGTCCCAGGGTCGATTCCCGGCTTGGGTCACTGTCTGTGCACGTTCTCCCCCTGTCTGCGTGGGTTTCCTCCGGGTGCTCCGGTTTCCTCCCACAAGCCCCGAAAGACGTGCTTGTTAGGTGAATTGGACATTCTGAATTCTCCCTCTGTGTACCCGAACAGGCGCCGGAATGTGGCGACTAGGGGCTTTTCACAGTAACTTCATTGCAGTGTTAATGTAAGCCTACTGTGACAATAATAAAGATTATTATAAGCCTGCAAGTGGAGCCATTTAACCTCATCTCGGCAATTAACTACCGACCCCTCATCCTGAAACTCTGACCACTTATTTCCAGGCTCTACATACAGGGGAAACAGAGAGGAATGAACAGCGGTGGGTGACTTGAGGCCCGGGGGCCACACGCAGCCCACCTGGATTCCGAGTCTGGCCCACGAGACAATTTGTTGACCGTTGCCCAGGTGCAGGGCCGCCACATTCCACTGAATTCCGCCCGTGTACTGTCGTTCCTACCGGTCTGACTGAAGTGATTTGCACGTAAAGCGAGGGCGAGTGAAGTGAGGAGCGAGCTGATTGCTCACAACATCGACTGTGAGAGCCGTGCGCTCCCTCAGCGTCCAAGGCGTAACTATCTCTTTTGTTTTATAAGTTGAAGTTGATGTCAGTTCCATTAATATATAAATGATGAAGCTTTTCTATAACTCATTATGCAATATTCAGGGTGTTTTAAATGTATTTAATCTTCCTCATGGGGGTCACAGTCAGTGAGCAACCCCGATTTCAACCTTGCGGCCCACTGAGATGACGGAGGGTCACTCATGCGGCCCACTCACTGGCCCAGGTTGCCCACTCACCGGCCCAGGTTGCCAACTCACTGGCCCAGGTTGTCCATCACTGGCCCAGGTTGCCCATCGCTGTGATGGGCATAAGATTCGACCAAATGGGAAAAGAATCAAATTCACTTTGTTCACCATTGCTCTCCGCTATTCTTCCTAAATGCGATGTTCCCTCATTTATAAATTAAGAATGTAAAATGTATTGGGAGCTTAATTCGCAGATGTGCCTCAATCAAACTACCTCCTGCCTTCCCCTGGCACCTTCTTTCCAGTGACCAAGAGGGACAAACAAAGAAGATTGCTTATCCCCTTGGCTCTGACGTTTCCGCTTAACTTTCCGCTTAACTTTCGGACAGATCGCTGCACTTGGAAGAAAACTTCCTGGTCTCCAGACAGAAAGTTTCAAGTTCGCTTCCAAAAACAGGCAAATATGCTCAGTTTAAATATTCATCATTTGGGATTGTCTTAAATCTTTTATAACACCAGCCGATATTAGTGATCCTCCAGTAGGTTTACAGGCAAATGATCAAAATCACATTAACAAAGACTAATTCTGCATCCAAAAGGGAGTTTTTTACGTTTTTGCCCAGATTGTTGGTTCCCGTAATGAACTGTATTAATAATAATACTCGTGTTCGGAGTCTCTTGCAAAGTGCCCCCGGGACGCTCCGCTAACTGCTAGTTCATGTCAGACCAATTTTAATGAGTTGTTGGGACCAGGCAGCTCAGAGTGTGACCTAGTTCCAACTGATCAGCCTGATCAAGTAATATTCCTGAACATGGAAGGTACCTGGGAACATCGCCAACTGGAAGTCTGCCACTCCCCGTTCACCCCCCCACCCCCCCCCCCCCACCCCCTACCACGCACATACACATACACCACCACTACCCCCTCCCCCCAGTTCCACTCCACCATCCGACTTGGAAATATATCGGCCGTTCCTTCACTGTCGCTGGGGCAAAACCTGAAACTCCCTCCCCTAACCGCAAGGTGGGTGTACCTACATCTCATCGGTTCAAGAAGGCAGCTCACCACCACCTGCCCACGGGCAATTTTAATAATAATCATCTTTATTAGTGTCACAAGTAGGCTTACATTAACACTGCAATGAAGCTACTGTGAAAATCCCCTCGTCGCCACATTCCGGCGCCTGTTCGGGCACACGGAGGGAGAATTCAGAATGTCCAATTCACCTAACAAGCACGTCTTTTGGGACTTGTGGGAGGAAACCGGAACACCCGGAGGAAACCCACGCAGACACGGGGAGAACGTGCAGACTCCGCACAGAGAGCGACCCAAGCCGGGAATCGATCCCGGGTCCCTGGAGCTGTGAAGCCACAGTGCTAGCCACTGTTCTACCGTGCCGCCCAATTAGGAATGGAGTTATGAATGCTGGCCTCGCTGGCCAATCCACATCCTCTAACTGAATTAACTGAATGTCCCAGGCCAGGAAGCAGGCCATTTGAACAATCAGTTCTACATTTCTCCGCACCAGCCACCAACGGGCTCTATAACGCTCCCTTTTAAATATTTACATCTAGCCAAGAAGTTGCCTTTTGAAGGAGCAAGAAATAGCTGTATTTATGTAACTCCTGTGTTGACCTCCAGACGTCTCAAAGCAGTTGATGGCCAATGCACTGCCCCCGAGCTCTGGACTGATCCACAAGAGGAAACATCCTTCCCATGTCCGCCTTGTCAAGACCATTCAGGATCTTATGTCCCTCAATCAAGTCACCCCCTCACTCTTCTGAACTCGTATGGAAACAAGCTCAGTCTGTTCGAGCATCCGTCATAAAACTATCTGTCCATTCCAGGTATCAATCCTGGCCTGCCAGCAAAACTAAAGAGCTGGTCATTGATTTCAGGAAGCAAAGGACTGTACATCATCTGTCAGCATCAACGGGGCCGGGATGGAGATGGTTAGCAGTTTCAAATTCCTAGGGGTGCACATCTCCAAAACTCTGTCCTGGTCCGCCCACGTCGACGCTACCACCAAGAAAGCACAACAGCGCCTATACTTCCTCAGGAAACTAAGGAAATTCAGCGTGTCCACATTAACCCTTACCAACTTTTACAGATGCACCATAGAAAACATCCTATCTGGCTGCATCACAGCCTGGTATGGCAATTGCTCAGCCCAGGACCGCAAGAAACTTCAGAGAGTCATGAACACAGCCCGCAACAAACCCGCCTCCCATCCATTGACTCCATCTACATCTCCCGCTGCCTGGGGAAAGCGGGCAGCATAATCAAAGACCCCTCCCACCCGGCTTACTCACACTTCCAACTTCTTCCATCGGGCAGGAGATACAGAAGTCTGAGGACACGCACGAACAGACTCAAAAACAGTTTCTTCCCCACTGACACCAGACTCCTAAACGACCCTCTTATGGACTGACCTCATTAACACTACACCCCTGTATGCTTCACCCGATGCCGGTGTTTATGGAGTTAAATTGTGTACCTTGTGTTGCCCTTATATGTATGTTTTTAAATTTCCTTTTCCTTTTCATGTACTTAATGATCTGTTGAGCTGCTCGCAGAAAAATACTTTTCACTGTACCTCAGTACACGTGACAATAAACAAATCCAATCCATCCAATCAGAAGACCATAAGACATAGGAGCAGGATTAGGCCACTCGGCCCATCGAGTCTGCTCTGCCGTTTAATCATGGCTGATGTGTTTCTCATCCCCATTCTCCTGCCTTCTCCCTGTAACCCCAATCCCTTTCTTAATCAAGAACCTATCGATCTCTGTCTTAAGGACACTCAGTGATTTAATAATAATAATAATAATAATAATCGCTTATTGTCACGAGTAGGCTTCAAATGAAGTTACTGTGAAAAGCCCCTAGACGGCACATTCCGGCGCCTGTTCGGGGAGGCTGGTACGGGAATTGAACCCGCGCTGCTGGCCTTGTTCTGCATTACAAGCCGGATTTGGGCCTCCACAGCCTTCTGCGGCAAAGAGCTGCACAGATTCACCACCCTCTGGCTGAAGAAAGTTCCCCTCATTTCTGTTTTGAAGGATCGGCCCTTTAGTCTGAGATTGTGTTTCCTCTGGACAGCTTCAAATACATTTCCATTCTTCATTAAACAAGGAGGCCAAAACTGCAACACAGTATTCGAGGTATGTACCAATGACCTGTATAACTGAGTATGACTGATGAGTACGATTGATCAGGCCTTGGAATGGTTTTCTGTGTTAAAAGAAGCTCTTTATTGATGCAAGTTGTTGCTGTTGTTGTTTCATGGTCTGGATATCTCCATATGCAGGTCCCTTTGCTTCTGTACACCATTGGTAGCATTTAAGGTGTTATTACCATCCTTCTGAATGGGCAAGATGTACAGGGTTCAAACCTTGCACAAAGACTGGCCCGCACAGAACTCAGACTGTCGCTTCAGAACAGAAGAGGCTGCTGGCCCAAGAAGACAAGAATTAGGAGCGAGACTAGGCCATTCAGCCCCTTGAGCCTGCCTCGCCACCCGATAGGATCTTGGTTGATCGGACTGTGTCCTCAGCTCTACTTTGCTGTTTGCCGATAAAACCCATCTGCTGGTCCCGAGGGCATAAACAATCCCATGGCACCCTTTGGAGACCAAAACGGAGCTCAGGTGGCTTGGCCAACATTCATCCCTCAGCCAACACCACCGCAATGGCTGGATATTCATCTCACTGCTGCTTATGGGACTTCTGTGCGCAAATTGGTTGTCGCATTCGCCTACAAGGCTGCAATGATAGCGCTTCAAAAAAATAAGTTGGGGAAAAAAGACTTGCACTTTTCAATTTTTCAATATGGCACTTTTCCAATTTGTAAATTTTTCCAATTAAGGGGCAATTTAGCGTGGCCAATCCACCTCCCCTGCACATCTTTGGGTTGTTGTGGTGAAACCCTGAGACACGGGGAGAATGTGCAAACTCGGGACCCTGATCGAACCCATGTCCTCGGCGCCATGAGGCAGCAGTGCTAACCACTGCGCCACTGTGCCGCTCCTAGATGGCACTTTTCTTGGCCAATCAAATGAAGTACCTTTGAAGTGTAGTCACTGTTGTTCTGTTGGAAAAATTACAGCCAATCTTCACACAGCAAGATCCCATTAACAGCGATGTGATAATGATCAGGTGATTTTGTTTTTGTGATGTTCACTGAGAGGGCAATATTGATGAGGACGTCAAGGATAGCTCTCCTGCTCTCCTCTGTGAAGATGCACTTCCACAGACTTTAGTACTGAACACAAAAAGCATTTATTGATAGGAATTTTTCAGCTGCCTCGTGGCTGTAGCTGGCGCCTGCCTAAGAGAGGGCTCCACCGTCTCTGGGGGGGGGGGGGGGGTGCTTACTCACTCTGAGTCCCAATTGGTCACCCAAGTCAGGTGACCGTGTTGCACTCAAACGAGCCAATCACCACACCTCCCGGATAGGATAATTTCACCTGAGCGGATGTACAGGATATCTCGTCCAGAAGATGGCGCCTCCACCGGTACACGCTGGAGTGTCAGCCCTGACATCTGCGCTCAAGGCTTGGAGTGGGCCTTGAACCCAGAACCTTGCGATTCAGGAGGGAGCACGCAACCAACCGAGCCGCCACTGGGGCGCCGAAGCTCCCAGGACGGGAAAACATATAGGCCGGAATTTTCCAGTCGTTGGGATTCTCTTTTACTCTCTGAGTAAAGAACCTACCTCTGACATCTGTCCTATATCTATCTCCCCTCAATTTAAAGCTATGTCCCCTTGTGCTAGACATCACCATCCGAGTAAAAGGCTCTCGATGTCTCACCCTATCTAATCCTCTGATCATCTTGTATGCCTCAATTAAGTCACCTCTTAACCTTCTTCTCTCTAACGAAAACAGCCTCAAGTCCTTCAGCCTTTCCTCATATGATCTTCCCTCCATACCAGGCAACATCCTGGTAAATCTCCTCTGCACCCTTTCCAATGCTTCCACATTCTTCCTATAATGCGGCGACCAGAACTGCACGCAATACTCCAAATGCGGCCGCACCAGAGTTATGTACAGCTGCAACATGACCTCACGGCTCAGGAACTCAATTCCTCTACCAATAAAAGCCAACACACCGTACGCCTTCTTAACAACCCTCTCAACCTGGGTGGCAACTTTCAGGGATCTATGTACATGGACACCGAGATCTCTCTGCTCGTCCACATTACCAAGAATCTTATCATTCGCCCAGTACTCTGTCTTCCACAAAGGCCAGCAGCGTGGGTTCAATTCCCGTACCAGCTTACCCGAACAGGCGCCAGAATGTGGCGACTAGGGGCTTTTCACAGTAACTTCATACCGGTGACAATAAAAGGTTATTATTATTATTATTTTTATTAATTCCAACTCCGACGTGAATGTGGAAAGGGAAAGTGAGCCTGAAGCAAGTGCCGAGGAAGGTCACTCTCAACATCCTTTAAGCCTAACGGCCTACCCAGGTTTTTCTTTCATCCCTTTAGTAACCTCCCTGTCCACTGTATCACATTCCACTTCATTCCATGTCCCTATCACCTTTACCATAACTCTGCGATGCGGTGCTTTATTAAATACCTTCTGAAAAATGCGCACAAATCAAATTTACTGCTTTCGATCTGTCTTTGATAAAGTTGAGGGAATTCTTCGAGGTTGGGTGAGCATGACCTACCTTTTACCTATGCTTCCTCGCTCTAATTAGCTCCCTTTTGTTCCAAATGTCCATTAATTCAGACGTTCAGAGTCCTGATGTAAGTGAAGAAACAGCGACAATTTGTATTTATATAGTGCCTCTAAAGTAGGATACAATTGTTCTGTGATTTCAAGAAGGAATTTGGTATAGCTCTTGGCATTCAAGGGAGAAGATGGGATCAGGATGTGGAACTTGATGAACAGCCATGTTCATAATGCATGGCACAGCAGGCTTGAAGGGCCGAATGGCCTCCTCCTGCTTCTATTTTCTAGGTACGTTTCTTTTTTTTTTTCAAATTTGGAGTACCCAATTATTTTTTTCCTATTAAGGGGCAATTTAGTGTGGCCAATCCACCTACTCTGCACATGAATGAAATGAAATGAAAATCGCTTATTGTCACAAGTAGGCTTCAAATTAAGTTACTGTGAAAAGCCCCTAGTCGCCACATTCCAGCGCCTGTTCGGGGAGGCTGTTACGGGAATCGAACCGTGCTGCTGGCCTGCCTTGGCCTGCTTTCAGAGCCAGCGATTTAGCCCTGTGCTAAACTAGCCCCTCTTTAGGTTGTGGGGGCAAAATCTATGCAAACACGGGGAGAATGTGCAAACTTCACACGGACAGTGACCTGGGGCTGGGATCGAACCCGGGTCCTCGGCGTTGTGAGGCAGCAGTGCTAACCACTGTGCCACCGTGCCGCCCTTTGCATGTTTCTACGTAAATGTCCCAATGTGCAACGTGAGAACATTATCAGGTCAAATTTCACACAGGGCAGACAAACCCCTCTACAATATCGATTATGCTCAGCTCCCACTTGTAATGAGGGGAATTAAATTTGCCACTCTTCCAGCAGAACTGTCTTGAACAAAGGATTATGGAGATTTACCCTGTTCCCCAGCTGCTTTCAGCTTTTAGTTGCCAAATACCAGGTCTGCAAATTGACTCCCCCTTAGATTAGGTGGACTGCTTTGCCCAGGGGGGGAGGGGCACGTGGACCGTGGGGGTGGCGCAGTGACGCAGTGGTTAGCACTGCTACCGCTGAGCTCCAGGGATACGGGTTCGATTCCAGCCTTGAGTGACGTGAGGAGAGTCCTGAAGGAGCAGTGGTTAGCACTGCTGCCTCACAGCGCATCAGGGACCCGGGTTCAATTCCGGCCTCGTGTGACTGTGTGGAGTTTGCACTTTCTCCCCGCGTCTGCGTGGGGTTTCCTCCGGACGCTCCGGTTTCCTCCCACAGCCCAAAGATGTGCAGGTTAGATGGATTGGCCGTGCTAAATTGCCCCTTAGTGTCAAAATAGTTTGGTGGGTTTACTGGGGATAGGGTGGAAGTGTGGGCTTAAGTAGGGTGCTCTTTCCAAGGGCTGGTACTGACTAGATGGGCCAAATGGCCTCCTTCTGCACTGTAAATTTGATGATTGTATGATTCAGCCCGCTTTTCCTTTGAGTGTAACCATTGATATCTGTACTTTTAAAAATAAATTTAGAGGACCCAATTCATTCTTTACTATTAAGGAGCAATTTAGCGTGGCCAATGCACCTACCCTGCACATCTTTGGGTTGTGGGGGCAAAACCCAGGCAAACACGGGGAGAATCTGCAATATTGATATCTGTTCTGACTGGACTATGTTTTTTTATTTGTTGACACAACGTGGGCATCGTTGGCTACGCCCAGCATTTATTGCCCATCCCTAATTGCCCCTTGAGAAGGTGGTGGTGAGCCGCCTTCTTGAACCGCTGCCATTCTTATGGTGTAGGTACACCCACAGTGCTGTTAGGAGAGGGAGTTCCAGGATTGTGACCTGATGGTGAAGGAACAATGATATATTTCGAAGTCAGGGTGGTGAGTGACTTGGAGGAGAACCTCCAAGTGCTGGGTTCCCACTTCTACAAACTAAATGTGGGAGAAGTTTGGAACTGGTGGTCCCTCGCTCCAGCTGCCTTTGTCCCTCCAGATGGTAGATGATAAGGGTTTGGAAGGTGCTGTCGAAGGAGCCCCGGTGAGTTGTTGCTGTAGATGCTACACACGGCTGGATAGGTGGTGGAGGGAGTGAATGTTGAAAGTGGTGGATTGGGTGCCAATCAAGCGGGACTGCTTTGCCCTAGACGGTGTTGACCTACTCGAGTGTGGTCGGGGCCGCACTCATCCAGGCAAGTGGAGAGTATTCCATCCCGCTCCTGACTTGTGCCCTGTCTGGTGGACAGGCTTTGGGAAATTAGGATGTGAGTTACTCGCCACAGAATTCCCAGCCTCTGACCTACTCTTGTATATGGCTGGTCCAGTTTAGTTTCTGGTCAATGGTAACCCCCAGCATATTGATAATGAAGGATTCAGCAATGGTACTCCCATTGAATATCAAGGCGAGGTGAATAAACTGTCTCTTGTTGGAGATGATTATTGTCTGGAACTTGTGAGGCACAAGTGTTATTTGCCACTAATCAGCCCAAGGCTCTATATTGTCCAGGTCTTGCTGGTCATGTCCAATGGACTGCTTCAGTATCTGTGGAGTTCTGAAAGGTGCTGAACATTGTGCAACCATCTGCAAACATCCCACAATTCTGGCTTATGATCGAGGGAAGGACATTGACAAAACAGCTGAAGATCAAAGAGCCGAGGGCCCAACCCTGAGGAACCCGTGCAGTCATGTCACAGGACTGAGATGAGTGCCTTCCAATCATCACAACCATCGTCCTTTGTGCCAGGTATGACTCCAACCAGTGGAGTGCTTTCCCCCTGATTCCCATTGGTTCCAGTTTTGCTCGGGCTGTTGGAGGCCACACTTGTTCAAATGCCGCCTTGATGTCGAGTGAAAACACTCTCACCTCACGGCGATGAAGCCTGGAGTTCAGCTTTTTCCATGTTTAGACTGAGACTGTAATGAGGTCAGGAGGTGAGGGGTCCCTGACGCTGAGGGTCAATGGGAAGGTTATTGCAGAGTAAGTGCTGCTTGATGGCACCACCGACGTCACCATCCGTCACTTTGCAGATAATCGAGAGTTGGTAGTTAGCCGGGTTGGATTTATCCTGCTTCTTTGTGGACAGGACTTACCTGGGCAGTTTTCCCACATTTCCGGGTGAAAGCCAGTGTTGTAGCTGCACTGGTGGTCCTCCAGTTCCCTATCCGCCCCGTAACGGAAACCTCGGCAATTCTGTAGCCTGCCTCCCCATCACTCACTCTTAAACCTTGCCTCTCTCCGAAGCCCTTCCCCTGTTATTTGCCGCATTAAGACAAACAGCAGTGTGGGTGTCCCGACACTACAGGCACTGCAGTGGTTCCAGCTGCCAACTCAGTACCACCTTCACAAGGGCAATAGGGATGGACAATAAATGCTGGCCTAGCCAGTGATGCCCATGACTGGATACATTTTGCAGAATGTCGTAATGGAAACGTTTTTAAGGCCCTTTAGAATTTTTTGCCACTTCGTAGAATCGTAGAATGTACAGTGCAGAAGGAGGCCGTTCGGCCCACCGGGTCTGCACGGCCCTTGGAAAAAGTACCCCACTTAAGCCCACGCCTCCACCCTATCCCCGTAACCCCACCCAAACTTTTTGGACACTAAAGGGCAATTTAGCACGGCCAATCCACCTAACTTGCACATCTTTGGGCTGTGGGAGGAAACCGGAGCACCCGGAGGAAACCCACGCAGACACGGGGGGGGGGGGAGAACATGCAGACTCCGCGCAGACCATGACCCAAGCCGGGAATTGAACCTGGGGCCCTGGAGCTGTGAAGCAACCGTGCTAACCACTGTGCTACGTGCAAGACAAGTTTAGTCTTGCCTTCCAAATCTCCCACCTAAATAATGATAATAATCTTTATTGTCATAAGCAGGCTTACATTAACACTGCAATGAAGTTACTGTGAAAAGCCCCTAGTCGCCACATTCCGGCGCCTGTTCGGGTACACAGAGGGAGAATTCAGAATGTCCAATTCACCGAACAAGCACGTCTTTTGGGACTTGTGGGAGGAAACCGGAGCACCCGGAGGAAACCTACGCAGACACAGGGGAGAACGTGCAGACTCCACACAGACAGTGACCCCAAGCCGGGAATCGAACCCGGGAACCTGGCGCTGTGAAGCACCAGTGTTAAACACTGTTCTACCGTGCTGGCTATATTATTATTGTTATTTGTAGTTGTTCTGGCTTTATTATTTATTATCTGCCCAGCGAGCACTTGTCAAGCTTTCATAAGAAGGTTTCAAATTTGATCTGTTCTCTCTGTTCATTCACAGAACTCTAGCCTTTAATAGTCTCCCATGATAGCCCCTCCTTCTGGAATGCACTGATTGGTCGTCCCTCCATTTTCTGTTTAAACGTTTCCATTTGCTGATGGGCAGAGACTTTTTTTTTAAGAAACTGATTGCAATTCCTTCTGAGCCGTGACTGGTGGGAAGCTGAGGCCAGAATGTATTGTTTTAACTTAAAAATGAATTGTTGGGACTCGGCCATGCATGTGGCACAGTCTTCAAATCTTCGGAAGGGATGTTCCCTCTTCCCAGTATGGCGGTGGGTCGAGGTCAGACTGGTTTCCGATGAGGATTCTCTTTACTGTAGTCAATGAGCCCCAAAAAGGTGAGTCAAAAGTATTTTGTTTCCCTCTCACAGCTAGGAAATACAATCATCATCCTGGGGGTTACCATTGATCAGAAACTGAACTGGACCCAGCCATAATAATACTGTGGCTACCAGGGCAGGTCAAAGGCTAGGAATCCTACGGCGAGTAACTCACCTCCTGACCCCCCCCAAAGCCTGACCACCATCTACAAGGCACAAGTCAGAAGTGTGATGGAATACTCTCCACTTGCCTGGATGAATGCAGCTCCAACACTCAAGAAGCTCGACACCATCCAGGGCAAAGCAGCCCCGCTTGATTGCTCCCCCTTCCACAAACATTCTAACCCTCCACCACCGGCGCACAGTGTCAGCGTGTGTACCAGCTACAAGATGCATTGCCGTAACTCACCAAGGTTCCTTAGACAGCACCTAGCAAACATATGATCACTACCATCTAGAAGGACAAGGGCAGCAGATACCTGGGAACACCTCCATCCAGAGGTTCCCTGCATGTCATTCACCACCCTGACTTGGAAATATATCAGCCACTCCTTCACTGTCATTGGGACTAAATCTTGGAACTCCCTCCCTAACAGCCCTGTAGGTTTTACCTACCTCTGAAGGACTGCAGCGGTTCAAGTAGGCAACTCACCAGCACCTTCTGAAGGGCAACTAGGGATAGGCAATAAATGCTGGCCTAGCCAGCGACGCCCACGTCCCATAAATGAATTTTTAAAAACTAAGCAACGGTTCAAGTTCCAGCCGGGACCATCCTGCGATGCCAATTCCATCCTGGGCCGGTTTTGTCTCAGGGGATTAATGGGCCCCGCCGTTGGGCCTCAGCCCCTCAACTGGGGAGCTCGTACTCCACGAGCCGCATAGGGAGATCGATCGGGTCATCCCCGTGCGTCTCGTTTGTGGGCGGGGTGGGGGGGGGGGGGGGGGGGGTCATAACACTCTTGATTGAAACTTTCTGCCACTTATTCAATGAGTTCACTGCCCATCCATTGCAATTGCAACTGATGATTGAGAGAGTCCAGGTGAACCTTCTGCCTCTGCAGTGGACCCAATTGAAGATTCGGGAAGGTGAAATGAATGATCAGGCGGAGAAACGCCCTGCCCCCAACGGCTCTACCAGAAACGAGTGCTGATCAGGCATTCCAACTTCCAGAGGAGGGGTCACATCATCCCATCCGCCACTCCCAGTGTGTGAAGAAAGGAATTATCTCAAATCTTAATGAAGGAAGAATATTTCGCACGGGATTACACATACGGTCCCAGCAGCTTAAGCTGTTTATGTCCCAATTGAGCCTCCATCCATCTTTCCTCGTCTAACTCTATCATTGTAACCCTCAATTCCCTACTACCCCTCCCCCCGTTCTGCTTGTCTAACCGCCCCTTAATTGAATCTATACAATCACTTCAGCCGCTCCCTGTGGTAGCGAATTCCTCATTTTTGGGGGTAAAGAGGTTTCATCTGAATTCCCCATTGTTGTGTTTGGTGACTCTCCTATTTTTAAGGCCTTCCATTATGCTTTTCCCACAAGAGGAAGCATTCGCTCTTGCGTCCCGTCTATCAAAGCATTCCATCGTTTAAAATATCGCTGTTAGGTCACCCCTCAGCCTTTTTGTGTCTTTCTTTTTCCCTGGTTTTTTTAATGTAGCTTTTCTGAACCAATACAGTCCATTCCATTTTTTCCCCATGGATATGGAACAGATTTCACTTCAGTATTGCTGAAAAGAGAGGCATGTCAAAGCTTTTCATCTTGCACCCATCAGGACACTTTGCAAGAATACCAATAATAGGGGAAATGAAATGAAAATCGCTTATTGTCACAAGTAGGCTTCAAATGAAGTTACTGTGAAAAGCCCCTAGTCGCCACATTCCAGCGGCTGTTCAGGGAGGCTGGTACGGGAATTGAACCGTGCTGCTGGCCTGCCCTGGTCTGCTTTCAAAGCCAGCGATTTAGTTGTGTACTAAACCAGCCCCTGGGAAGAACGCAATTTACACCTCACGAGGGGAGAGTGCTTAATAGTTGGCGAAGTGGACTCTGATTGGCAGAGGCTTGGCATGGAGAAGGCACCAGTTGATGGTGAATGACAATTAACTGCCAAGATTTTGTGGGGGGGGGGGGGAATTTAAGCCAGGCAGCTTGACCCTGATTGGCCAAGGCATTGTCCTGGGGAATGAATCAGTGAACGGCTGTCACTTATTTTGTTTAGCTGAAATAGGCGACTTGTGTGCACAGGCACTTTCTGTCTGCCATGAACAGGGCCCTGTACATTAATACATGTGGCTTCCAGTGCACAAGAATGCATCGCACCCTGAGCCCGACTGACAATCTTAAACTGGCTGTCAGTGTAATTCTTAGCACAGTGGGGAACATTTAGCAAATGTTTTCAAATCATGGAATCGCATCTAATGTTGGACACTGTGTTTTGAGTTTTGCAAGCATAAGCTCGTTGGGTACGGTCTGTATCTTGCCTGTTGGGAACAACAGCTGGGACAAGCTGTTTCATGCAATCTGCCGCTCTTTGGGTTGTCATTGCATTTCCAACACCAAAGATTGCGTCCGTAGAAAGTTCATTCGTCGCCACCCCCCTTCCTGCGCCTCACCTTGTGAAGCAAATTAAGGTATCGAGGGTGCAAAGAACGTTCCTCACTATCCAGGCGTACGCACAAACTGAGGGGTGAGAGCACTCCTTTCCCACATCTGCTTCTTGGTCACCCATAGGGTTCCCCCAAAGGGTGGGCTGCCCTCGCACGGAGAGTGGAGGTGACCTCAAGGCGGTGGCGGGGGAGGAGGGAGGGGGGCGCACTAAGGCGGCGGCGGAGAAAATAATCAAAGAGACTCACTTGGAGTCGGTCAGGAGGGTCCCCCGCATGGGAGTGTTTAGCTGCGGGTGGGATGCGAGCAGCCAAGTGTAACTGGAGGAGGATGGGTATTCTTGGAACAAGCTTTGGCGTGGAACCAGCCAGAAGCAAGTTTCCTTCCCTGGTTCGTGCCAAAGCCTGCATCTGCCAGGTAATTTCACACCTCCTGGTCCAGGAACTGATCTGCGGCCAACCCAGGTGAGATTACATTCAGTCTGGATCACTCCAACCTTATTTGAATGAAATCGCCCCTGAAGCCATGAGCCTGGGATGTAAAGTTGCGCTCCATTCAGTTAGTGGGAAAAGGATGCAAAGGATCACAGTAGGAGTGTCGGGAAGAGAGAAGTCCTTCAACGCGTTCAAAGTTGAGCCAATTCACTGACTGCTAAATCCCATGCAATGTTGGACTTCTGAAAATCAACCGAGGCTGTGCTCTTTCCTTGCGTTTGGACTTGCCGAGTGGATGTGACTGTTCTCACACTCTTTTTTGATTTAAGAATAGGCCTGCTCTCCTCAGTGCCCTGGACTAATAGTTATCTCTTAAACAACACCATTAGGGGCTTTTCACAGTAACTTCATTGAAGCCTACTCGTGACAATAAGCGATTTTCATCTTTTTTCATTTAAAACAAATGGCCATTGGTGCATTGCTATTTGTGGGGTTAAAACCAGAAAGTGGGGCGACACGTTGGCGCAGCGGTTAGCACTGCTACATAGATACATAGATACATAGAAGATAGGAGCAGGAGGAGGCCTTTTGGCCCTTCGAGCCTGCTCCGCCATTCATCACGATCCTGGCTGATCATCCAACTCAATAGCCTAATCCTGCTTTCTCCCCCTAGCCTTTGATCCCATTCTCCCCAAGTGCTGTATCCATCCGCCTCTTGAATATATCGCAGCGCCGAGGACCCGGGTTCAATCCCGGCTCTGGGTCACTGTCCTTGTGGAGTTTGCACATTCTCCCCGTGACTGCCTGGGTCTCACCCCCACAACCGAAAGTTGTGAAGGGTAGGTGGATTGGCTGCGCTAAATTGTCCCTTAATTGGGGGGGGGGGGGGGAAATTGGATATTTAAAATTTTTTAAAAACACTGCTTCTCTCTCCACAGACGCTGCTAGACCTGCTGGGTTTATCCAGCATTTTCTGCTTATAGTTTGGATTTCCTGCTTCTGCACTATTTTGCTGCGATTTGGTGGGGGAGTGGGGGGGGGGGGTGCTTGGCTGTTGTATTTCCATAGGACACAAGTGACTTCAAGAAGGTAGGGCGGCACAGTGGCGCAGTGGTTAGCATTGCTGCCTCACGGCGCCGAGGATCGGGGTTCGATGCCGGTCACTGTCCGTGTGGAGTTTGCACATTCTCCCCGTGTCTGTGTGTGTCTCATCCTCACAACCCAAAGATGTGCAGGGTAGGTGGATTGGCCGTGCTAAATTGCCCCTTAACTGGGAAAAGAAAGAATTGGGGGCGCAATTCTCCCCCCCCCCCCCACGCCGGGTGGGAGAATCGCGGGGGCGCCGGGCGAGTCCCACCACACCGCCCCGGCACCCGCACGTGATTCTCCCACCGCCCCCAAACAGGCGCGCCGATATTTACGGCTGGCCGCTCTGAGAATCACCACTCGCCATTTGTAACGGGCGAGCGGCGATTCTCCGGCCCGGATGGGCCGAGCGGCCTGCCCAATACGACGTGTTCACGCCGGCGCCGTCCACACCTGGTCGCTGCCGGCGTGAACAGCGCGGAAACGCTGCGGGGGTGGCCTGTGGTGGGGGGGGGGGGGTGGGTGAGGGGGGATCGAGCACTGGGGGAGGCTTCAAAGGGGGTCTGGCCCGCGATTGGTGCCCACCGATCGGTGGGCCAGCCTCTCTGAAGGACGCACTCCTTTCCTCCGCCGCCCCGCAAGATCACTCCGACATTTATTGTGGGGCGCCCGCGGGGAGGACGGCAACCGCGCATGCACGGGTCGCCGCAGGCCAACCTGCGCTTGCGCGGGTGACATCATTTGCGCCCGGCGCGCATAACTGACGCGGCGCCGCTCCTAGCCCCCCCCCCCCCGGGGGTGGGTGAATAGGGGGCGAGGAGCGGCCTCCAACGCCGGAGTGAAACACTCCGGTTTTCACTCCGGTGTCGGCACTTAGTCTCCCGTTGGGAGAATACCGCCCAGGGTACTTTATGAAAAGGAGGTGCACATTGGTTGTAGAGCACTTTGAGATAACCTGGGCCACCAAAGATGCTCTGGAAATGTAAGTGCTTCTTCAGGGTGTACATATGGGCGAAGTTGGACGGTGGAAGTGGGCATTGTTGTAAAGGGATGAGCACAGTTATAGAATTCGCGGAGATTGTGATTGACATGCACAGCCTAAACAATGACTTGTGGCCATGAGTTGCTTCAAATGCATCCATGCGTTTGACAAACAGGAAGAAACAAGACTTGCACTTTACACAGTACTTCTGCTCGCCAAATTACTTTGAGACACAGTTGCAAGAGACTCCACAGTGTCATCTAGTGGCCAGACACCGAAACTATTGTGACAGTTGACATAACAAAACTGAATAGGAAGTATTCGCGAAAAGAAAAACAATTTGCAGGACAAAGTATCACTCAATATGTGAGGGAGAAATTAATAAAGGGTCAGACACAGGGCAAAATGTATTAACAGTCACGTGGCTATTGTTGGTTAATGTGCATCTACAATTTAATTTCGGTTACCTCAAGATAATGCTTCCTTGCTGGAATTGTGGTCTCCCAGCTGTTTGTTATTCAGATGTGACTTTTGATTGTAAGGTTATTTGGTTGACAGTGGTCAAGACAGTTGAACCTGAGTATTTCCTCACCTAACATTCATGCTTTTACACTTCCAAGCAAGCTTTATTTCGGATTAATGATCAGGAGTAGGAACGTGAGTTGCCCTCCTCCTCCTCTAGCTGGTTTGCTGGGCTCACTTGTAATGACCTTCCTTCCTTCAGCTAATTCAGCACGCCCTGAGGTGGAGTCTTGGGTCTTTTTAGACTGTGAGGTTTAGTTAACAAGAAGCTTCAAGCAGCTGAGCCCTTGGCAAAGCACCATCGTGCATTAGTGCATTAATAATGGTTGCAAATAATGTGCGATTGTGAAATTGGTGCTTAATGCCCTTATCGTCACCTTTCTACCTAGAATCATTGAATTTACAGTGCAGGAGGCCATTCTGCCCATCGTGTGTGCACCGGCCCTTGAAAAGCGCACCACGCCCAAGCCCACACCTCCACCTTTTGCCCGTAACCCAGTAACCCAATCCAATCTTTTTTGGACACTAAGGGCAATTTATCATGGCCAATCGACCTAACCTTCACATCTTTAGACTGTGGGAGGAAACTGGAGCACCCGGAGGAAACCCACGCAGACACGGGGAGAACGTACAGACTCCGCACAGACAGTGACCCAAGTCAGGAATCGAACCTGGGACCCGGGAGCTGTGAGGCAACGGTGCTACCCACTGTGCTACCATGCCGCCCATATCTGCTCATATTTCTGGGGAATATCATTGGCCAATAGTAATCTTTCAAATGTTGCTGAGGCCTGCTCGCAATCCAATTGATCAAAGGGAATCAGGTGACCTCTGAGAAGCCAAAAGCCATTTGTGAACAAAAGCAAAATACTGCAGGTGCTGGAGTTTGCACATTCTCCGCGTGTCTGCGTGGGTTTCGCCCCCACAACCCAAAAATGTGCAGAGTAGGTGGATTGGCCACGCTAAATTGCCCCTTAATTGGAAAAAATAATTGGGTAATCTAAAATTTAAAAAAAAAAAAAAAAATACTGCAGGTGCTGAAAATCTGAAATAAAAACTGAAACGGCTGGATAAACTCAGCAGGTCTGGCAGCATCTATGGAGGGAGAAGCAGAGTTAACGTTTCAAGTCCGTATGTCCTCTTCAGCACTAGAGGAAGGGAGAAATGCGATGGCTGTTTAAGAGGGCGTGGAGCAAGATAGCAGGTCAGGGATAGGTGGGAGCTAGGAGAGATTTGGCAAAGATTGCACAGACACAAGACAAAGGGATGGTTAATGGTATTGTTAAAGACAAAAGAAGGTGCTGATCACTGCATGAAGATAAGATGGCAGAATGTGTTGATACCATTTGCAAAAACTCCATTACCCAGTCGTAATCCCCCCAATTGTTACGGGTGTCTTTGAGCAACTTCCTTAGCCAATAGGAACCATGTGACTTATTACATTTTGCCTGTTCCTGACCCTCAATTAATTTCTCCCACACTTGCTCAGTGACAACTTGCCCTGCAAAGTGTTTTCTTTGTGAATACTTCCTATTCAGTTTTGTTATGTCAACTGTCACGATAGCTTCCATTCCTGGCACCTGGTGGCACTGTGGAGTCTCTTACAACTCTGTGTCTCAAGGTCATTTGGTGAATAAAAATGCCATATAAAGTGCAAGTCCTGTTTCTTCCTGTACTTCAAGTGCATAGATGTATTTGGAGCAAAACCTGGCCACAACCATGTCAAGAGTCAGCTTGTGCATGTCCTCACCACATTGACTATCCAGGAGAATTGCATAACTGTGCTCATCCCTGTATAACAACAGCCATTTATCTTTCTGCAGCACCTTCAATATGTTTTTTTTATAAAAAAAACTACTTTTAGCTGTGATTCCACGAACACTTACTGAACAATCCTGAGTGTGCCATAGCTACACTAATAACCAATTTAAGAAAATTCCTGAATGTGGGTCATTTATCCTCGCTATAAATTACATGCACCCATACACAGGGACCTGTCCTCATCACTGTACATCACTGGTGTGATGCTTTGAAATTTGGAATTCTTGTACTTGCCCTGATGAGCGCAAGATGAAACCTACCTCATCAAAACTTACAAAATGCTTAAAGGAATAGACAGGGTAGATGTTTCCCTTGGTTGGGGAGTCAAGAAGCAGGGGGCACAATTTCAAACTAAAGGAGCTGCCACTTAGGACCAAGATGAGCGGACGTTTCTTTATACAGAGGGTTGTGGATCTTTGGAATTCTCTACCCCAGGGGCCCTGGAAACTCAGTCACTGGGTATGTTTGAGTAGAAATTGATAGATTTTTGATTTCAAATAACATAGAGGGATATGGCGATAGGGGGTGTAAAAGGCATTGAAGTGTCCAATCAGCCATTATCATATAGAATGGCGGAGCAGGTTCGATGGGCTGAATGGCCTATCCCTGTTCCAATGAAAAGCTTTAACAGTTAGGAATGGGTTAACAGACCTTCCAATTAAATAGATGTCAATTATCCAATAGAAGTCACTGATATATAAAGGGGTTGCAGGTGGCACTTTTTGTTGGTGAAGATATGTGTGGATCAAAGTAATAAAGGTGTTCTGTGGATAGCTCAGATGAGCAAATTCTTTGGGGTAGAGGACAAGTTCGCTAGATGCGCGGGAGGACCAGCGAACCACGTTCACATGTTTTGGGCATGTCCTAAGCTTAGGGGGTACTGGGAGGGATTTGCGGGGATCATGTCCAGGGTGCTAAAAACAAGGGTGGTGATGAGTCCAGGGGTGGCAATTTTCGGGGTTTCGGAAGACCCGGGAGTCCAGTGGGAGAAAGAGGCCAATGTTCTGGCCTTTGCTTCCCTAATAGCCCGGCGACGAATACTGCTGGCATGGAGGGACTCAAAGCCCCCGAAGACCGAACTGTGGCTTTCAAACATGTCAAGTTTTCTGGGTATGGAAAAAATTAAGTTCGCCTTGAGGGGATCTGTACTGGGGTTCGCCCGAAGGTGGCAACCATTCATCGACTTCTTCACGGGAGAGTGAACGTCAGCAGGGGTGGGGGGGGGGGGGGGGGGGAGATTAGAGTAGAGTAAGAGGGATAAATAGGCGGGTAGTGTCTATGAGAGAGGAGCGGGCATGTGCAGTATGGTTTGATTAAAGTATTGCTTTTATGTTGATGTTTGCACATTTTTGTTATCTGTAACTGTTTACAATGCCGAAAAATACCTCAATAAAATTGTTTGTTTAAGAAAAAAGGTGTTCTGTGGAGACTCATTGTCTCCTTTACTCTACAGCAACCCGGAAGCTTAAACATTTAACAGCATGCGTCCCTTCTCAGCAATAGTCAGATTCTTTGTTACCGAGTGACTGATTGATAGCAACTCAATTCAAGGCTTAATCGGAGGACAATGTGGTACTGAGGCAAATATTAGAACCAGAGAGTTGACCCATGGCAGCAGAGGCCAGGGTTAAGAAGAAAAAAGAGCTGAGGATGTTCAACATCGGAAATGAAAAACAGAAAATGCTGCGAATACTCAACAGGTCAGGCAGTATCTGTGGAGAGAGGATCAGAGTTAAGCTGTCAGATCTGAGTCCCTCCATGAATCATCAGCTCTGATTCTCTCTGTACAGTTGCTGCCTGTAACCCATCGATTTTCCCTTTGAGCTTCTGGGAAGATGCTAAAGTAGAGATAGGGATGGAATTTTAGACCTTTAGACCATTGAAGCAGGGTCCCCAATGGGTGGGTGTGGAGGTGTGTGGGTGGGGAGGGGCAAGAGGCCAGAGTTGGAGCAGTACAGAGGGTTGGAGGGATAGGGACGGGGCGAGGGGAGAGAGGCAAGGCTGTAGAGGGAATAGACATGAGGATGAGAATTTGAAACTAGAGATGTTTGGAGTTGTGTTGCTTGAGAGCAGAATTAGCCACCAGCTCCTGCTGTGGCGCAGTGGGTTAGCAACCCTGCCTCTGAGCCAGAAACTCTGGGTTCGAATCCCAACCCAGGACTTGATGTTCAAGGGAGGTGCATTCACAATATGGTAAAATCCTTCCAAATGTGCCAATGGCTGGCAGTAAGCGCAGGATGGACTCCTGATCAGCCATATTTGAAGCTCTCTCAAGCTATAAGCCAGGTGGTGCATGGTTAGCACTGCTGCCTCACGGCGCTGAGGACCCAGATTCGATCCTGGCCCCAGGTCACTGTCCGTGTGGGGTTTGCACCCCCACAACCCAAAGATGTGCAGGGTAGGTGCAGTGGCCACGCTAAATTGCTCCTTAATTGTAAAAGAAAATTATTGAGTATTCTAAATCTATTTTTTAAAAGGTGAAAGAAGAGGATTGGAATGGGAGTTCCCTTATTCCTTCCTCACAACATTTAAGGTGGCAACATTTACTTGTAACATCAGAGCATGCAAGACCAGGTACTGGAAAATGAGATTAGAGTGGTAGGTGCTTGATGGCTGTCACAGTCCCGATGGGTTGAAGGGCCACTTTCTGTGCGGTGAAATTCCGTGACTCTCTGAGCTCCTTGTACACAGCCCATCTCCCCCCCTACCCCGCCCCCATCATCACCCCTGGGGCAGCACAGTGGCACAGCGGTTAGCACTGCTGCATCACAGCTCCAGGGCCTTGGGTTCAATTCCGGCCTCGGGTGACTGTCTGTGCGGAGTTTGCACGTCCTCCCACCCGTGTCTGCGTGGGTTTCCTCCGGGTGCTCCGGTTTCCTCCCACAGTCCAAAGATGGGCAGGTTAGGTGGATTTGCCGTGATAAATTGCCCCTAGTGTCCACAAGGTTAGGTGGGGTGACTGGGTAACGGGGATAGGGTGGAGGTGTGGGCTGAAGTAGGGCCGGTGCAGACTCGATGGGCCGAATGGCCTCCTTCTGCACTGAACCTGTTAACACATTTGCGACAGGACTTGGGAGCATCAGCTCCCTGACTTGTCATTCTGGGCACAGGCATCACTAAGCTTTACTTTGGCTGGTTTCTGAAGTGCGTTTATTTGGGGGGAAAAAACAGACAAGAAACAAAAGGGACAAAATTCAGTATGCAAGCGGTGTCTAACACTCTCGCAGTGGCTCCCAACCAGCTCACTTGCATAACACACAATTTTACTTTAGAAATATAATGTTCTCTCTCTCTCTTCCTTCTCTTTTTTTTTACTGTAAAATCTGTTCATTCGCCACAGTTAAGTTGCCCACACTGGAGAAACTGACAGAGCGGGCACTTTGGCTTTGAAGTTGGACCATGTTGTTTTCGGTGGTGTACAGAATTCGCGCAGTGTGTGTGTGTGTGTGTGTTTGCGTTTTACGTGCTCTCCCAGCGTCTAGTTTTGTTCAGACTTTATTCTAACCATCAGTAAAGCAAATCTTTTTTTTCTCGGAAGCAATGAACAGACTTGTTACACTGTGCCAGAGGCTTCAAGCATTTGCAAAGGTGGATTAAATTCAGATGAACAAGATAACAGCTCCATAGTGTCCGCAAGTTGGGGATACAGCCGGAGAGATTTTACAGGACAGGAAGGTGGCCCTTCGGCCCATCGGGTCGGTGCTGGCCATCAAGCACCTCTCGATTCTAATCCCATTCCCCAGCACTTGGTCCGCAGCCTTGTGTGCTCTGGCGTTTCAAATGCTCATCTCAACACTTCTTAAATGTTATCAGGGCCCCTGCCTCTCCCACTCTTCCAGGCAGCGAGTTCCAGAATCTCACCACCCTCCGGGTGAAAAGATTTTCCTCAAATCCCTGCCCCTTCCCTTCAATCTGTGCCGCCTGGTTATTTGGCCCCTGTGCTTAAGGGGGAAAAATCTTCTTATCTACCCTATCTATGCCCTTCAGAATTTTTGTACACCTCAATTATGTGCCTCTCCCTCCACCCCCCCCCCCCCCCACCCCCCAACAGCCTTCTCTTCGCTAAGCAGAACAACCCCAGCCTAACCAACCCCTCTCCATAGCTGACCCGCTCCAGCCCAGGCAATGCATCCAAGTGAATCTCCCACTCTCCAATCACATCCTGTATAATAAAGATTGGAAAGGTACAATTAAAAATGTCCCTGCATTACTTTTTGGTGGTGGTGGTGGGGTGATCATTTATTCAAGGCCATTGCTTTTCAAGGACCACTGAAACACAGAGAGAGAGAGAGAATCTAAATTGCGACCCACACTGCAGAACAGACCAACGCAGGTTTCTGAGATAGTGCATTATTTTGTGAAAGGAATTCCTGATTGGAGCCCGAACGCTGAGTGCGGCCTGTTCCCCTCCAACTCTGCCCTACCTCCCCGTGTCATCTACGTGTTTTCACACGCGTGTGTTGTTGTTTTTTTCCCCTCTCTCGGACGGGAAGCATTTCTGATCAAACAGCATCAGTGACAATTGCCTGGCAGCAACGGTTGAAATGAATAGATGTTGCCAATCGTGTTTCACAAAGCGGGGAGGCAGACAATATCCACGAGTATTTAAACTCTCCGGCCTTTCTTTATTGGGGGGGGGGGGGGGGGGGGGGTCGAATTGCCCTTCCATCCTAACGCTTCGAATTATAATTGTTTATTCACAAGCGCGCTCGAACATTTGAAACACTATCTTTGCAATTTAATGCGTGCGTGTGTGTGTGTGTGTCTGTCTCTTCGTTTTTTAAGGTCACGGACGTGTGAGGGCAAACGATTTTCAGCCTGGGATCAGAATACAGAAATTGGGGAGGGCGACACCAGGCAAAAGATGGGAAGGTGAAGGGGGGGGGGGGGGGGAGGAGGTGAAATGAATACATAAAACTCGCGCGAGAGAGAGTGAAGGGGGACAGATAAAGAGCAAAATACATCAAGGTAGAGAAGTGGCAACAGTGAATAGAGGGCGATATTGAAAATAGCAAGTGAGGGGTTGAGGAAAAGGGGGAATAGAGAGATAGGGGGAAGAGGGGTGGAATGGGAAAAGTAAAATGGAGAGATAGAGAGAAGAGGGGGATGGTCGGACTTGCTTTTAGTTTTGGTAACTGCTTTCATTCCGATTAAATGGATGTTGGGCACAGGTCAAACCTGAGGATGAAGTTCTGGTAGTGGAAGAGTTACAAGTGGGGAGCAGACACGGGGAGACCCTGAGGGTGAAGAGAAAATGATTTCTGAGCCATCAGTGCTGGAGACCCGGCCGCCAACCTCATCTGCAATCTGTGTGGAATCTTGCTCTGTATTCGGAAGGGAGGGGGGGGGGGGGGGTCTGTCCCTATTTATTTTGTTGGAGGGCTGGAGTTGGGTTCCTTCAAGCTCCCACCCCCCCCCCCCCCCCCCAACAAAAAAAAGCTTTTGTTCCGGTTAGTTGAGCAGTTAGCAGATGCGAGTTGTTTTATTAATGTGCGGGTTTTAATCTGCAAACACTCCTTCTTCGGGGACCCGCAAACCGAGATCTATACATTATTAATGAATAAATAATGCTCCTCTCTTGCTACAAATACAGATGGGCGTTCATGTTTCAAAGAGACATCGCACATTGAATGGACCATGGACTAGAAAGCAAACAAGGGGAGGAAGGGGGTGGTGGAGAACTTATACATTGATTTTTAAAATCGTTTGATCCATTTCACTGACAGTCAGTGGGGTTTAAGCGCGGTTCACTTTCCTCAGGCATGTTTGACATATTGAAAATATTTTGACAAACACAGGGTCTGATTTGTAAACACACACACAGGGTGGGGGGTGGATGGGTGTGTGTGTGTGTGGGGGACAGAAACCTGTCCCAATTAATTCAATGTAATGCAGAGCGAAGTTCAATGATGCTGAAGGCTTGCAGTCTCTCTCCAGCTGACCTGCCTGTCAATTTCCTCTCCATTGTAACCGGCACTTGGAATTGCCGAGTGTGTCAAGGTGTTAAAGACATCAGAAACTGGGGACCGAATGGGAAGGTTGCAGGGCGCGATTGAAAAGTCAGAACCCGCCTGTGTTAAGCGTGGCCGAATTATTAACTATTGAATCACCCCCCCCCCCCCCCCCCCCACCACCAACCCACTTGCCAATATGACCCGCCGAGCAAATAATGTCAACGAAGCAATTTTAAATAAAGGCGTTTCGCCAACACCTTGCAACGTCTCGACTCATTTTTTTTGTGCAAATGATTTAACCAAATGTTTGTCAGCCGGCGCTTCAGGCGAGATCGAATTTGCGAAATCCCCGTTTGGAGTGGCCGGGGCAGGGTGGGTGGATGGGTGGGTGGGTTACTGTTCTTTCAAGGTAGCTTGGAGAGACTTCTCTCTGTCCGTGTCCAGGGTTCCGTGTCCCGGGCAAGGGGAGAGCTTCCAGCGGTGGCCGTGTGGGCATGCGATCGATAGACAGTCGCCAGAGTGGCAAAACACAGACACACACAAACTATCTCATCCACACACACACCCCACAACACACGTTTTCGTCCATGCGGAGATTTAATAAAAAAGAACAAGCTAATTCGCTAAGAACTAAGGCTACTCGAAGGTATTTCACAGACCCCTCTTGGTGTAGTTCGTTTTATTTACCTCAGGCAATTCCCTAACAATTAATTGTGGAATTCATTGTCAGAATTTCCTGGCAACAATTGGGAGAGAAATTATTTGGTAGCTGAGAAGGATTTGCTGAAAATTCTCAGCCCAGCATGTATATATATATATATATATTTGACTGTTAGCATCATTCAATATAAAAATGATTACAGAAATATATGGAACACACTGAATGAGGACGTGAATACAATATATACATCCCCATATGCAAATATACTCTATTTATATGATATAATATTAATAATTATCTTTATTATTGTCACACGTTGGCTTACATTAACACTGCAATACAGCTAATGTGAATTATTACGATTATTACAATTATTAGCCCAATTGATATTCTTTCACTCTTTATATGTGCCAGATGCTTTGGAATGCATTATGCAATCGAATATTCATCATTACATATATAATCTCTTTATCTATCTAAAATATTTCGTGGGCCAGGTATTGAAAGGAAGGTTGCCCTGATATTTAACAGATTAATATTTATCCGTTTGTCTTTCCTATCTGATATATCAACATAGAAACTTCTTCTAACTCGTCACCTTTTCTTTTTGCTCACGTCTCCAAACATCTATTTGTATCCAATTGTCTATTTTTAAGTGTTATTTTTTCGCAACCGCTTCCACATCAAACATCAAAGAAAACGCTGTTTCTCTAACTTGTGACTTCACCTTCATCTGCTTCAGCTTTTTTTTCAAAAATCAATTCTTGAAAACAAAGCCGAATTTGGAAAAATGCGCCTCGCTGAAGAGAATAGTTGGCAGATTTTCTGCCGCCCAATAATTCTACCTGTTAATGTTTATAACACTCTCTCTATGATTTCTTCCTTCTATCGGCTTCTGCCTCTCTCTCTCTCACACAAACACATGCTCACACATAGATTCACTGCCTTCTCTTCCAAACCCTTTCTCCACTGTCTAATTTCAATCCCCTATTGCCCCCCCCCCCCCACTCTTATTCCCAGTTCACCCCCTCGCTGGGACACAACCAGGGGCTGGTTTAGCTCACTCAGCTAAATCGCTGGCTTTGAAAGCAGACCAAGCAGGCCAGCAGCACGGTTCGATTCCCGTACCAGCCTCCCCGGACAGGCGCCGGAATGTGGCGACTAGGGGCTTTTCACAGTAACTTCATTGAAGCCTACTGGCCACAATAAGCGATTTTCATTTTCATTTCATTTCACCACCGCCCCTCTGAATTTCTCTCCATGCTTCTCTCTCCCTTTCTCTCAATTCCTCCTTCCTTTCCCTTATCTCAATGTTGTGTTCCACATGATTAACCATCATTTGCATTGACCTGTGGTCAGACACCGCAGTTGCAGAGACTTGCAGAGTCCTGATGGAGTGAGGGGTCGAGAGGGGCATTGCTATGTGGGGGGACATGCCTGTCCTGGGCCACAACCAGCCCAGCTACAGCGCAATCCGTTCTGTTTCTGGGCAGAACTCAATTTACATTCAACCAGTCGCAGATGTCAAACTTCGCCTGCTGGAAGACTACATCCACTCCCGATCAATCACTGATTCAACACACAAATCAATCGATTTCCAGAGACCAATGGTAGCAAGGGGCAGGGAGGCGGTGCGTTGCCGTGGTAGATGGGCCATGATCATATTAAATGGCGGAACAGGCTGGACGGGCCGAATGGCCCACTCCCGCCCCCTATGTGAAGGCCACTGACCTGGAATATTAACTCCCTCTCTCTCTCTGCCACCTGGAGGTGCTGAGCATTTTGATTCCAGATTTTCCAGCTAATTTGCCTTTGTATGTCCAAGTCCATCTTATTCTGTCTGGTAATCTCATAGAAACCGATAACATTCTCACTATTCCTGAAATAGGCGCTCATTCCCAGCCCTTTCTTCCGAGATCTCTCTCCGAGAATTGGCTGTGGGATAGGGTGGTCGCCTGGCCATTAACGAACGACGGAGAGTTCAACTTGTTGCTACTTTAGCGAATTTAGTCAAGTCCATTTTAACCATCCTCCCCGCTTCCTCTCGTGGTTCTTCTGGGGTTATTCAACTCGTGGGGCAGCACAGACTGAAACCAGACGAGCAAACCCCATCTCAGTCAGGCTGGCCGCGCTAAATTGCCCCCTTAGTGTCCAAAAGGTTGGGTGGGGTTATGGGAATAGTGCCGGGGACAGGTAGGGTGCTCTTTCAGAGGGTCGCTGCAGACTCGATGGGCTGAATGGCCTCCTTCTGCAGTAGGGATTCTAGGATTCTATGAAGTGTTCATTCTGAGCGGTGGGGTTGAGGCTGGGGTAAGAAAGGGGGGAGGTCATCGGCTACTTAACACATTTGATAGACCTTTTCATTGGCTTCATCTGATGAGGTTAGGGATTAAGTCCCGCACCTGCTTCTCTGTAGGGTAGGTGGAGGTGACCGGGGTCTTGGAGATGAAGTTCTCCTCTACTTTTACCTGAGAGAGTACCCTGGCCAACAGCCCCTCCCTCACCCCAACCTCATTAATAAACAGGGTAATCCGGATCCCTGCTCTCTAGTGGGATCTTCCCGTGCTCAAGGCGCCTCTGAGTTTTGCTCACGTACCCATTGGGGCATTGAGTGATTATCCTGCACGATTCTGGTCGATACCCTTCTGCCTTGTTCATCATTTCCAGTAATTTCCGAACAGGTTCATTCCGGGGCCACTCGAGGAGCGACCAAAGGCGCTATGGAAATGCAAGATCTTCAATTCATCCTAGAGGGCTTACCAATGTACCTGTAGATGCAGCATGTCTCACACACACACTGAATGAGAGGCCCCTTACTTAGAAACAGAGAAAATAGGAGCAGGAGGAGGCCATTCGGCCCTTCGAGCCTGCTCTCCCATTCATTATGATCATGGCTGATTATCCAACTCAATAACCTAATCCCGCCCCCCCTCCCCCCATATCCTTTGATCCCTTTAGCCCCAAGTGCTATATCTAACTGCTTCTTGAGTAAATGTTTTGGCCTTTACTACTTTCTGTGGCAACGAATTCCACTCTCTGGGTGAAGAAATTTCTCCTCATCTCAATCCGAAATGGTCTGCCCTGTATCCTCAGACTGTGACCCCTGATTCTGGACACCCCCAACCATCGGGAACATCCTTCCTGCATCTACCTTGTCAAGCCTTGTTAGAATGTTATCGGTTTCTATGAGATTACCAGACAGAATAAGATGGACTTGGACATACAAAGGCAAATTAGCTGGAAAATCTGGAATCAAAATGCTCAGCACCTCCAGGTGGCAGAGAGAGAGAGAGGGAGTTATTATTCCAGGTCAGTGGCCTTCACATAGGGGGCGGGAGTGGGCCATTCGGCCCGTCCAGCCTGTTCCACCATTCAATGTGATCATGGCCCATCTACCACGTCAACGCACTGCCTCCCTACGCCTTGGTGCCATTGGTCTCCGGAAATCGATTGATTTGTGTGTTGAATCAGTGATTGATCGGGAGTGGATGTAGTCTTCATGCAGGCGAAGTTTGACATCTGTGACTGGTTGAATGTAAATTGAGTTCTTCCCAGAAACAGAACGGATTGCGCTGTAGCTGGGCTGGTTGTATCCCAGGACAGGCATGTCCCCACCAACACACCCCCATTCGCTCCTATTACCCCCAATCCCTTTTTTTTCTTTGGAATGAGGACATCGACGTGGAAAAGGAAAAACACGAACTGGTAGTGTTGGGAATGGGTATGAAAAGGCGGGAAACGGTCGCTGTCTAAATATCAATTGAATGGCAGCGTCAAGGATTTGATGGCCTTTGGCACATTCGACCTGTGAACAAATTGCCGGCTCCACAATTCCAATTCTCACTGCCCAATCCCCGTATTGGGGAAAGATTCATCACACCCTTGCACAGGATGTGACCCCTGTCCACTTTTGAAGCGGTGTTGAATTCCCAGGGAATAGATATGTGTGCATTTATCTCGAGTTAGTATCACGTTGAATGGCCAACTTTACATTTTTTAACGTAAAAACCCTACTTGCTTATAGAGTGGAAATGTTGATCGAGTTTTAGACACTGTTTGCCTCGACTTGCCTGCTTATTTGCGACCGATTTAATGCAACCTCTGGTTTTAACAGCCAGACCCAAGATGTGTGTGAATGAGATGTGTACCAGGAGCCATCCCAATAATAGGTGTGTCTTCTGTTTTAAAATAAAGACAACGGGAGGAATGCCCCTGAGGAGGTCTCCCGTGGAGGTGTTGCCAACAACATGACATTGCACACACAACAGTAATGTCGACACATGTCTACATGTTAAACTGGTCATATCACGATTTCCACTAACATGAAGTGTGTGTGTGTGTGTGAAAGGGAGATTGACATAATTGCAACAATCCTTTGGAGGAATGGACCATCTTGCATTTCTATAGCACTTCTCGCCTCCCCTGGCTCCTCCAGTGAAGGACAATTTGACATGTGGTCTCTCTTGCAATGTGGGAAAAAGGACACCCTGCTCTTTAACATCGCCGGGGTGGAAGCGAGCAACGGGCATGCAAACAAGGAACAAGAATAGGCCATTCGGCCCCTCGAACCTGTTCTAACATTTAATAAAATCTGACAGTAACTTCACATCTGCGTCCCGCCTTCTCCCCGTTAACCTTTCACCTTGTTTACCAACAATCTATCCACCTCTGCCTTAAAAATATTCAAAGACACTGCTTCCAAAATCAGCCCCACCTCAGAGAAACGTGATTTCCCCTCACCTCTATTGTAAGTGGGGCGAGCTCTTATTTTTAAACAGTGACCCCCCTACTTCTAGATTCTCCCACGGGAGACAACATCCCCTCCAACTGTAAATACCAACTGTCGAGAATAAAAATCGTGTCCCCATCCAACCAGTCAAATAGGGACGAGGTGGCTTGGAATCCCCTCAACTCTAGTGAAGGAGTGAGATTTGATCTATTGAAAAAGGCACTTATTTAAACCATGTGCCTCTGCATTTCGAATGCACTCGAGTTTAATCGTTTCCTGACTCACTCTCTGCCTTGTCTCACTGTGATGGACATCACACATAACATCTCGAGTGGCTGACACGTTTCAGCTTTTGAACAAGCGACAGAATCCGCCCATCTCCTCTTAAACCTTCAGATATATATGTATATTTTAAAAAGCGCACGTCCCACCCACATCACAAGTCCACACACACACATTTTGCCACGAGGCGCCTGTTTCATCAGCAACCTTATCCCCATTTGAACCCAGGCTCTGTGGGCAGAGCGACAGATTGCTAAAACTGTCAGCGCCGTCCCCAGGGCTTGAGTTGGAAACTTCCATAAAGACTTTCTGGGTGGAAGTTGTAAGAAAGAGCCGCGCGATGGTGGGCTACTGGGAAACAGGATGCAAGTGTAACATCAGATATAGGCACACATTATAGTGAGGAAGGCGAAAGGGGATACAATTAGAAGGAAAGGCTGAGCCTGACAGAGAGAGAGAGACGGGGTTAGAGAGAAAGAGGACAGAGGGAGAGAGAGAAGTTTAGGAAAAAAAGTTAGCAGTGTTAGAGTGTGGCTCGGGAAAGAGTTGCACATCTCTCTCTAACCCCCAGCTGGTGCATATGGAGACAGAAACGGACAAAGAGTTTTAGAGGGATAAAAGGTTACACAGGCAGAATATGCAATATATAGGTTAAAGAGAGGTGGGGTTAGAGAGAGAGGGCTAAAGAGAAATGGGGGTTAGAGAGAGAGGGTTAAAGAGGAATGAGGGTTAGAGAGAGAGGGTTAAAGAGAAATGGGGTTTCGAGAGAGAGGGTTAAAGAGAGATGGGCGTTAGAGAGAGAGGGTTAAAGAGAAACGGGGGTTAGAGAGAGAGGGTTAAAGAGAAATGGGGATTAGAGAGAGAGGGTTAAAGAAAATGGGGGTTAGAGAGAGGGTTAAAGAGAGATGGGGTTTGAGAGAGAGGGTGAAAGAGAAATGGGGGTTAGAGAGAGAGGGTTAAAGAGAAATGAGGGTTAGAGAGAGAGGGTTAAAGAAAAATGGGGGTTAGAGAGAGGGCAAAAGAGAAATGGGGGTTAGAGAGAGAGGGTTAAAGAGAAATGGGGGTTCGAGAGAGAGGGTTAAAGAGAGATGGGCGTTAGAGAGAGAGGGTTAAAGAGAAACGGGGGTTAGAGAGAGAGGGTTAAAGAGAAATGGGGATTAGAGAGAGAGGGTTAAAGAAAAATGGGGGTTAGAGAGAGGGTTAAAGAGAGATGGGGTTTGAGAGAGAGGGTGAAAGAGAAATGGGGGTTAGAGAGAGGGCAAAAGAGAAATGGGGGTTAGAGAGAGAGGGTTAGAGAGGGATGGGGGTTAGAGAGAGAGGGTTAGAGGGAGAGAGAGGGTTAGAGAGAGGGGTTAGAGAGAGGGTTAGAGAGAGAGGGTTAAAGAGAAATGGGGATTAGAGAGAAAGGGTTAAAGAGGGATGGGGTTCAAGAGAGTGTTAAAGAGAGATGGGGTTAGAGAGAGTGGGTTAAAGAGAAATGGGGGTTAGAGAGAGAGGGTTAAAGAGAAATGGGGATTAGAGAGAAAGGGTTAAAGAGAAATGGGGATTAGAGAGAGAGGGTTAAAGAGAAATGGGGATTAGAGAGAAAGGGTTAAAGAGGGATGGGGTTCAAGAGAGTGTTAAAGAGAGATGGGGGTTAGAGAGAGAGGGTTAAAGTAAAATGGGGATTAGAGAGAGAGGGTTAAAGAGGGATGGGGGTTAGAGAGAAAGGGTTAAAGAGAAATGGGGATTAGAGAGAGAGGGTTAAAGAGGGATGGGGTTCAAGAGAGAGGGTTAAAGAGAGATAGGGGTTAGAGCGAGAGGGTTAAAGTGAAATGGGGATTAGAGAGAGGGTGAAAGATAAATACAGTTTAGAGAGAGGGTGAAAGATAAATACAGTTTAGAGAGAGGGCAAAAAGTGATGGGGTTAGAGAGAGGAGTGGTTAAAGAGTGACGAAGTTAGAAAAAGAGACAGAAAAGTTTAAAGAAAGATGGGGTTACAGAGAGACACAGAGAGGGTTAAAGAGTGAATGGGTTATAGAGAGGATTGTTTAAGCGAGATGGAATTAGCAGGAGAGAGATGAAGTGAGGGAGAGTTAAAAAGAGATGGAGAGAGAGAGACAGAAGAAGAGAGTTAAAGATAGAGTGAGAGTCCAAGAGAGTTAGAAAGAGAGAGGGTTTAAGAGAGTTGTAGTTAGGGAAAGAGACAGGGCTGCGGGGGGAGGGGGTTGGTTTAAGAGAGATAGAATTAGAGAAAGAGACAGAGAGAGGGGGTTGTAGAAAGATAGAGTTAGACACAGCGAGACAGATAGAGTTAAAGGGAGATGGGGTTAGACAGATAGAGAGAAGGTAAATGTGAGGTGGAATAAGAGAGAGAGGGATAATTAAAAAGAGTAGGAGACAGAGGGAGCGAGTTAAAGATGGTTAGATAAAGAGTCCGAGAGAGAGAGTTAGAAAGAGAGAGGGTTAAAGGGGAAGACGAAGTTAGGGAGAGAGACACAGGCACAGAGAGAGGGTTAGATAGAGATGGAGATAGAGAGAGAAACACAGAGAGAGAGAGGGTTAGAGAGATGCTTCTTACAAACTCACCTGAGGAAGGAGCAGTGCTCCGAACGCTAGTGATTCGAAACAAACCTGTTGGACTTTAACCTGGTGTTGTAGGACATTTTACTGTGCCCACCCCAGTCCAACGCCGGCATCTCCACATCATTACAAATAAAGAGGCAGGATTCGAGATAGGAGGTTATTTATCAACATAGAAATGGATAAACAGTTTGAACCTGAGAGGAGAGGTTATAGATTGCAAATGGAAGGTAGATAGGGTTAAAGAGCAAAGGATTCGGCCAGGAGAAGGCACATTTGCAAAATATGAAAATTTCCAATCACCACTGTAGCATGTTTCTGTGAAATTCTCTTTGGTACAGCCCCCAGACTAGCCTTCACAACTTGTTACATTGCAGGATTTTCCTTCAACTTTTACAACGGCGAAATATTAAAACGAGGCCAAGCCTCGGGGCTGGTTTAGCACAGTGGGCTAAACAGCTGGCTTGTAATGCAGAACAATGCCAGCAGCGCGGGTTCAAATCCCATACCAGCCTCCCCGAACTGGCGCTGGAATGTGGCGACTAGGGGGCTTTTCACAGTAACTTGATTGAAGCCTACTTGTGACAATAAGCGATTATTATAAGTGTGGGGACAGAAAAGTGAGGACCCCGGGGACACCAGCTCTGGGCTGCCCCCCCCCCCCCCCTCTCTCCCAGTGGCAGAGATGGAAAATAAACCAGGCATTCAGCTCTTCATCCAAGCAGCCCCCTGCTTCTGATGGTTTGGATGGCCGACTGATCAAGATCCCCAATAAAATGCTTTATTGGGTATTACAAGACATTATGGACCAGTATGCTTGCCATGACCATCTGACCACTCTGGGGTCTGGACTGGTCTCTCCGTTAGGTTCGCGTGCAGTGAAAGGTTATTCGCCCCAAGTTTACCAACTCTTCATTGCCTGCTATCAAAACCCGAATCACCCAAAACAGCGACAAGGTGTTAAAAGCAGGAAACGTTAACTCAAGCAAAGACTCAGAACCATTTCCCCACTAGGATCTTTCCGGAGATAAGCACTTTGTAATTCAGTCTTGTCTTGCCCTTCACAAGCCCCGTAATGACAGCATCCACAATAATGAACATTCATATCTGCAGGTATAGATATTCATTGCCTGGCTGAGGGTATACATTGCCTCCTCAACCTCACCCCACACCTGAGGTGTGGTGACCCTCAGGTTAAATCACCACCAGTCTTCTCAAAGGGGAAAGCAGCCGATGGTCACCTGGGACTATGGTGACTTCTATATTTTTAACTTATTCATAGAAAGTTCACATTTGACCCATTAACAACATGTTGCCTTAATGTCGCACACTTAATATAGTGAAACGGTTGTCACAGGATCCGGGAATCCAGGAGGAGAAAGAGGCCGATGTTCTGGCCTTTGCTTCCCTGGTAGCCCGGAGATGCATATTACTAGCATGGAGGGACTCGAAGCCCCCGAAATCGGAGACCTGGCTATCGGACATGGCTGGCTTCCTCTACCTGGAGAAAATTAAGTTCGCTGTGAGAGGGTCATTGTTAGGGTTCGCCCGGAGGTGGCAACCATTCATCGACTTCTTCGCAGAGAATTAATTGTCAGCAGAAGGGGGGGGTTAGGTTAGCGTAGATTAGGGGGCTAAGCAATGGTAGGACCTGTGGGAGAGGGAGGCAATATTTGCACTATGTTTATATTTTCCTTGTTATGTACATTGTTGATTTTGTTGCTGTTACAATGCCAAAGAAATACCTCAGCAAAATGTTTATTTAAAAAAAACATAGTGAAAAGGAGCTCCGCAGTGGTATTTTCAAACAGAATTTGCCACCCAAAGTGCTAGTGGGACAGGTACACAAAATCTGGGTCAATTGGATTGTCTTGAAGAGCGGTTTTAAGGACGAGAGAGAGCCGGAAGCGGTTTAGGGATGTCAGTGCAGAGTTTGGGGGGGCCTAGGCAATTGAAAGGCAATCTGCCAATGGTGGAGCAATGAGGTTTGGGGGATCAGTGTTGGAGGAGCACACTGATCTCAGGGGGGATGTGGGACTGGAGCAGTTCACAGGGGTAGCAGGTGGGTGAGGAGGGGCAATGTGAAGACAAAGAATGAAAATTTTTCAAAGTGAGGATTTGCCAGAGTTTGGTGGGATGGGGGGGGGGGGGGGGGGGGTTTGGGGAGACACCAACGTAGGTCAGGGATAGGTCAACACAAGGGTGATGGGTGAACAGGAAATGCTGATGCTGGATTTGGGAAAGTAGGTTTGAAATAAGTTGTGGGTGGAAGGTTGGAATAGTTGAGTCGAGTGGGCGGATGAGGTCCTCAGCAGTGGATGCGCTGAGAGAGGCATGGGGATGGTTCAAGTTACCGTGTTGCCGCACTTGCTGACGAAGGGCAGATGAAGGAATGTAGTTTGGGTTTAACGAGGTGGCAAAGATTGTGAACAACCTGACTGGCCTCGGACAGTGGTTAAGGAGGAGGACGGAGCTGGCGGCTAAAGGAAAGAGGATGGCGGCGACGAGCAAAGGCAATGAATCTTCCCAATATTTATATGGAGAGACCTTCAGCTCCTATAATAATGGTCGCCAGGCAAGCAAGAGGACAATTTGGAGATGGTGGGGGATTGGGAGAGGTGCATATGAGATAGAGCTGAAAGTCATCAATGCATGTGTGCAACCGGACATGTTTTTGGTTGGTGCAGCATGTAGATAAGTAATAGGGGGGAGGGGGTGGGAGTGAACATCAGGGATAGGAGTATGGGAGTAGACGGGCAGGGCTGGTGAAGAAACCAGTGCAGGAAGTTCTCTGGCGACGACTGGACCGATGGGAGGTGTAAGGGCAGTGACATCCGGCTGGGCAATGGTTAGAGGGTGCACGGAGCAATGAGTGTGGGTGTGTGAATTCGAGATGGACACATATTACATTCCGGGGCAAATACATCTCGATCCTGGTTACCATCTGTGTGTGTGCGGTCTACCCTGAGGCAGGACACCTCCCCCATCGTATGCTGTTAGGATTTGTTTGATACCATTGTCAATTTGCAAGTAAAATCTTTTGGAGTTGATGATATCAAAAAGACTTATAGACACGACACACTCCCTGGAAGGGCGGGGGAAGCAGAAACCTTTTTAATACTTCGAAAGCACTTGAAGTGTCGTAACTTACACATGTTGGGAGAGTAGGATTACACTCAATGGCTACCTGTCGATTGACACATAGATAATGGGCCGATTGGTGTCTCCACGTGCTGTAGGTTGCTTTGACTTTATAGAATTTGAATCAAAGAATTTACAGCGCAGAAGGAGGCCATTCAGTCCATCGAGTCTGCACTGGCCCTTGGAAGGAGCACCATATTTAATCCTACACCTCCACCCTATCCCCCTTTATCCCTGTAACCCAGTAACCCCACCTAACCTTTTTTGGACACTAAGGGGCAATTTAGAATGGCCAATCCACCTAACCTGCACATCTTTGGATTGTGGGAGGAAACTCGGAGCACCCGGAGGAAACCCGCGGAGACACGGGGGAGAACGTGCAGACTCCGCACAGTGACGCAAGCCGGAAATCGAACCTGGGACCCTGGTGCTGTGAAGCAACTGTGCTACCCACTGTGCTACCGGGCTGGAAGTGCTGTGCAGAGATGGAAAATGATGATCATCTCAGGCCACATCCAATCATTGAATGTCAGCTCTCCTCCGCGTCACGAGGGAAGCAACATTTTTTTGATTGGTGTCTTTGTTCTTACAATTCAGGAACCCAAGCGCCTGAGTTCAAGGGAACCAACAAGATTGAAGAGTCGTGATTGGTTCATGCCAAACTCTGAAGACCCCTGTAAAATGTAGGAAGAATGAAGGAGGCGAGGAAACCGAAAATATTCACCATAGCACAGGAAGAGGGCTGTTTGGCTCCTTGTTCGAAAGAGTTGCCCAATTAGCCCCACTCACCATAAGCCATTCCTTTACAAGCGTACATTCTATTCCATTCGGAAAGCTCCTGTTGAATTTGCTTCCATTGCCCATTTTAACAGCACATTCCAGGTCGTCATGACCCGTTGTGTTTTCTCTTTAAAAGTCTCCTCATTCCCCCTCTGGTTTTGTTTGGCAATTATCCTAAATCTGTCTGCTGCGGTTTGCAGCCACCCAACAGTTGAAACAGTTCCTCCTTATTCGCTCTGTGAAAACCCCTCATGATTTTGAGAAACGGCAAGTCAGAGGACAGGAACGGTGCCCTCCAAGAGCTCTATTTATATCTGCACCCATTATATAAATATTTGGGTCAATTGAAGCTGATGTCAAAGAAGAATCGCTTGACTCAAGGAGCGATGGGTATCTGCCAGGTATGGTCTTTCAAAATACTGTCAGATGATGTGATGAGAGAGTTAGTGTGCTATAGCTGGGATGTCCAAACATTGATACACAAACCCTGCCAATCCAGACTCTAAGGAGCAAGCAATTTGGTTCCATTTGCCTTCTTGTCTCTGACTCACTGGTTTCTCCTTGTTTGACTTTCTGCACTTTGGAAAGAGCTTTTGAATCAAGAGGCGATAAAATATCCGAAGGACAAGATCTGTTGGTGTCTGCAGCCTATGTTCCATAGAAGTCAATGGGGCGTGGTGTTAATCTTCGTATGTGGCCCCCTCTCGGCACCCACACACACACACACCATGCAGCCCACAGAGGCAAGAGTTACACATGTTTGCACCAGAGGAATGGACCATCGATGGGCCAAATGGCCTTTGTGATTTCCTGTCCCAAACTCACTTCTTATCATTCATTAACTCGTGTGTGCTTTATCCTCGCAACATTCCCACCCAGCTTCCTTATAGAGTTTAGAATCGTCATCGATGATCCTGTTGGTTCAGATGGTTGCAAGCTCATGTTCCATTCCATGACTTGAGCACACACATCTTGGAACAGAAGGATTAGACTGTAGCTGCAGTGCTGGGTGGGTGCTATACTGTCGGAGGTGCTGCCTTTCAGAGGGAACGTGGAACCATTTGCCTCTCACATGGCTTCGAGGATCCCAGGCATTGTGCCCTGAAATATTGAGTCCTGAAATATCGATCCTTCATCAATATAACTACAAACCAATTTCCTGGGCATTGCCACACTCCTGTTTGTGGGAATTTGCATTGTTCAAATTGGTTGATTCATTTTCTTTTTTAAAAAAAATAAATTTAGATTATCCAATTATTTTTTCCAATTAAGGGGCAATTTAGCATGGCCAATCCACCTACCCTGCACATTTTTGGGTTGTGGGGGTGAAACCCACGCAAACACGGGGAGAATGTGCAAACTCCACACGGACAGTGACCCAGAGCCAGGATCGAACCTGGGACCTCAGCGCCGTGAGGCGGTTGTGCTAACCACTAGGCCACCGTGCTGCCCGGTTGATTCATTTTCAACATGACAGAGTTAACTACACCTCAAAAATCAAAATGTCCCAGGGCAGCACGGTGGCGCAGTGGTTAGCATTGCTGCCAACGGTGCTGAGGACCCGGGTTTGAATCCTGGCCCTAGGTCACTGTCCGTGTGGAGTTTGCACATTCTCCCCGTGTCTGCGTGGGTTTCACCCCCACAACCCAAAGATGTGCAGGATAGGTGGGTTGGCCGTGCTAAATTGCCCCTTAATTGGAAAAAATAATTGGGTACTAAAATTTAAAAGAAAAATCAAAATACCCCATTGGCTGTAAAATGTTTCAGGATCTCCTAGGATTATCAATGGTTTTGTCAATACAAATCTTTCCATTTGTTTCTCTTCCAACTTATACACTGTCGCTTTTTGCACCCCAAACCGCTGTTGGAGTTTGCAACATTTTTTAGAGTCCAAATTGAGATGGCATCAGGTCTTCTGATGTTCTATATTTGTTATTTTTTTTCCTTGAGATGCTTTATTTCTATGTAAGTGCTGATGACACATTTTTTTTTTTAAAATTTAGATTACCCAATTATTTTTTCCAATTAAGGGGCAATTTAGCGTGGCCAATCCACCTACTCTGCACATTTTTGGGTTGTGGGGGCGAAACCCACGCAGACACGGGGAGAATGTGCAAACTCCACACGGACAGTGACCCAGAGCCGGGATCGAACCTGGGACCTCAGCGCCGTGAGGCGGTTGTGCTAACCACTAGGCCACCGTGCTGCCCTGTGCTGATGACACATGATTGAACACACGTCCTCCCCAGTCAATACCGAGGACTAGTGTCAAACCTGAATCAAATCTCGTTTACACTCCATTTGGAGTATGGTGCACAGTTCCAGTTGTGATATTATAAGAAAGGATATAGAGGTACTGGGGCGGGTGCAGAAAATATTTACAAAGGAGATGCCAGAACTGCAAGGTTATTCCTATTCGGAGAGGATAAACAATCTGTTTCTGCATTCTCCTCAAACGAGAGGATTGATGGGAAGAGGGTTCTTAGAAATTCTAAAGGGTTTTGATGGAGTGGATATGGAGGGGATGGTTCTGTTGCAGAGGGATCCGAGAGCACAACTTGCAAAAGGTTAATATACAGGTACAGCTTGTAGTTAAGACAGCTGTCCTTAGGGCAACACGGTGGCAGAGTGGTTAGCACTGCTACCTCACAGGGCCGAGGTCCCAGTTTCGATCCCGGCTCTGGGTCACTGACCGTGTGGAGTTTGCACATTCTCCCCCTGTTTGCGTGGGTTTCGCCCCCACAACCCAAAAATGTGCAGGCTAGGTGGATTGGCCACGCTAAATTGCCCCTTAATTGGAAAAATGAATTGGGTACTCTAAATGTATAAAAAGAAAGTTATCCTTTATTGCGAGGTGAATTGATTACAAAAGTAGAGCGGTTATGCTTCCGTTGTGCAGGGCATTGTTGAGGCCACATAATAATAATAATAGCTTATTGTCACAAGTAGTCTTGAGTCAAGTTACTGTGAAAAGCTCCTAGTCGCCAAAGTCCGGCGCCTGTTCGGGGAGGCTGGTACAGGAATTGAACCCGCGCTGCTGGCCTTGGTTCTGCATTACAAGCCAGCTGTTTAGCCCACTGTGCTAAATCAGCCCCTTATTGTGCAAAGTGTTGGTCATATGATTTAAGGAAAGATGCAAATGCATTGGAAGCAGTTTGAAAAGGTTTGCCTGGAATGGGCGGGTTGTCTTAATGAGGAAAGGTTGAAGAGGTTGGATTTGTATCCACTGGAGTTTTGAAGAATAAGAAACAACTTGATTGACCTGAGGGGTATTGACAGGGGTGGATGTGGGGAGGATGTTTCCTCTTGTGGGAGAATCTAGAACTCGGGGTCACGGTTTAAAAATAAGGGGGTCATCCATTTACAACAGATGGGGAGAAATTGTTTCTCTCAGGGGGGAGGGTGGTGAGACTCTGGAACTCTCTTCCTCAAAAGACAGGGGAAGCCGAGTCTTTGGATATCTCTAAGGCGGGGTGAGCTAGATTCTTGATCAACAAGGGGGTGAAAGGTTATCGGGGGCGGTGGGAATGTGAGGTCGAGGTTACAATCAGATCAGCCACAATCGTATTGAATGGTGGAGCAGGGCTCGAGGGGCCGAGTGGCCTGATCTTAATGTGTATGTTTGTATGTATGTACTTGTGGAAATGAGAAAAATGAGAGGCTGTGCATTTATGATAGTCACCAATAAGGGAGAAGAACCTTATTCACCGAGGGAGTGATGAGAATGTACAACTCATTGGAGTGTTTGAAACAATGAATATAGAGGCATTAATGCAAAGGCTGAGGAATAAGGTCAGATAGTGTTGAGCTGATATGTGATGGAACAGGAAGGATGCAGAAGGCTCGAATGGAGAATAAATGTTAGTCGTTAGTTTCACACATGTTCCTGTGCTATGTATTCTGGGTAATTCCATGACAGAAAACTATATTCTGGGTGGTGGCTGCAGCACATTTGTACCCCAGTCAGAATCTTGTTGACATTATTCACAGCACGCTGCACACTGCTGTCTTTCTCAACATTTCCCACTTCATTTTTGTTCCGCTCAGCATCAATAGACACACAGGCAAAGACAAACTCACACTCACTCACACACTCACACACTCACACACACACTCACACACACACACACTCACACATACACTCACACACACACCCACACACATACACTCACACACACACCCACACACATACACTCACACACATAGTCACACACACTCACACACATACACTCACACACACTCACACACACACTCACACCCACACCCACACACATACACTCACACACACACCCACACACATACACTCACACACATAGTCACACACACTCACACACATACACTCACACACACTCACACACACACACTCACACTCACACATATACACTCACACACACACACACTCACACACACACACACTCACACACACACTCACTTCACACACACTCACACACACTCACACACACATACACTCACTCACAGATACTCACACACACACACTCACACACACACAGTCACACACACTCACACACAGACGCTCACACACATTCACCCACAGACGCTCACACACACTCACACACAGACGCTCACACACACTCACACACAGACGCTCACACACACTCACACACAGACGCTCACACACACTCACACACAGACGCTCACACACACTCACACTCACACACATACTCACTCACAGATACTCATACACAAACACTCACAGTCACACACACTCACACACAGACGCTCACATACACTCACACACAGACGCTCACACACATTCACCCACAGACGCTCACACACACTCACACACAGACGCTCACACACACTCACACACAGACGCTCACACACACTCACACACAGACGCTCACACACACTCACACACAGACGCTCACACACACTCACACTCACACACATACTCACTCACAGATACTCATACACAAACACTCACAGTCACACACACTCACACACAGACGCTCACACACACTCACACTCACTCACACTCAGTCACACACACACTCACACTCACTTCACACACACTCTCACATGCACACCCACACACATTCACTCACACACACACTCACTTCACCCACATTCACACACACTTACACACTCACTCACAGATACCCACACACATACTCACACAAGCACACACACACACTCACACACACACACTCACTCACACTCACTGACTTCACACACATTCACACACACTCACACACTCACTCAGATACTCACACACACATACACACATACACTCACACACACTCACAGATACTCACACACAAATGCACACAGGCACACACACACTCACATGCTCACGCACACACACACATTCACACACTCACTTACACTCACACACACACTCACTGCACACACAGTCACACACACTCACACTCACTTCACACACACTCACACAGGCACACACATACAAACACTCACACACACATTCACACTCACATGCACATGCACACTCACACACTCATGCACACATTCAAACACACTCACGTACACACTCACAGACACACTCATAGACACTCACTCTCACACACACACACTCACACTCACACACTTTCACATGCACACACCACACTCACACACACACTCACATGCATGCACACACACCCACCCATACTCACACACACGCAGACTCGTGCACACACTCAAACTCACACACAAGCATATACACTCGCACACCTACCCTCACATATGCACATTTACACACACTCAAACTCAGACACACACACAAATTCCAACACACACACATAAACTCACACACACTCGCACACACAAACACTCACACATTCAAACTCTCTCATACACAAACACACTCACACCTGCACACTCCCCACATATACACAAACTCAAACACACACAAACTCACACACTCAAACGCACACACAAATATACATTCTCACCCACACTCACGCATAAACAAATACTCACACACACTCACGAACAAACACAAACACACACTCAAACACAAATACACATTCACACTCACAAACACACACAACACACATACTCCCAAACAAACACACGCACTCACACGCAAACACAAATACACACAGACACATTCACGCTCACAAACAAACACAACACACACTCACAAACAAACACATGCACTCTCACACAAACACAAATGCACATGCACACTCATACACACACGCAACACAAATCTACTCACTTAAACACAAACAAACTCACAAACACAAAAGCACACGCAGTTGCACTCTCAGACATATCCACAAACACACACACACATACATTCGTACTCACACACCCATACATACTCAAACAAATGTCAAAACATACACACTCACACACACACACTCACTCACACCAACACAGACACAAACTCGCGCAGAAACATGGCAAATAGGAGGAGTAAGAGGCCATTTGGCCCTTTGAACCTGCTCCCCCTTTCATTATGATCATGGCTGATCATCCCACTCAGTAACCTGTTCCTATTTCCCCCCCAACATCCTTTGATCCCTTTAGTCCCAAGAGCTATATTGAACTCTTTCTGAAAACATACAATATTTTGGCCTTTATTGGCTTCAGTCACAGCGAATTCCATAGGCTCAACAATCTCTGGGTGCAGAAATATCTCCTAATCTCTGTCCTAAATGGTCTACCCCGTATCCTCAGACTGTGCCCCCCTGGTTCTGGGCATACCCACCATCGGGAACATTCTTCCTGCATCTACCCTGTCCAGTCCTGTTAGAATTTTACAGGTTTCTATGAGAATCCCCCCCCCCCCCTCATTCTTCTGAACTCCAGCAAATACAATCCTAACCGATTTAATCTCTTCTCATACGTCAGTCCCGCCATCCCAGGAATTAGTCTGATAAACCTTTGCTGCACTCCTTCTATAACAAGAACTTCCTTTCTCAGATAAGGAGATCAAAACTGCACACAATATTCCTGGTGTGGCCTCACTAAGGCCCTGCATAATTGAAGCAAGACATCCCTGCTCCTGTACTCGAATCCTCTCGCTATGAAGACCAACAAGGCGGGGCAGTGACGTGGTGGTATTGTCACTGGGCTAAGGATCCAGAGAACCCGGGAGTACCGGTGTTTGAATCCCACCAGGATGGTGGAATTTGAATTCAATACAAATCTGCAATTAAAAGTCTAATGATGACCCTGCAACAATTGTCAGTTGTTGTACAAACCCACCTGGTTCACTAATGTCCTTTAGGGAAGGAAATCTGCCATCCTTACCCGGTCTGGCCTACATGTGACTCCAGATCCATAGCAATGTGGTTGGCTCTTAACTGACCCTCAGGGATGGGCAATAAATGCTGGCTCTGCCAGGGACACCCACGTCCCATGAACAAATAAAAAAAGAATGTTCCCTTCTTTACTGCTTCATTTTATTGACTGGTGTACAAGGACACCCAGCTCTCATTACACATTCCCCTCTCTCAGTCTATAGCCGTTGAGATAATAATCTGCCTTCATGCTGTTGCCTCCAATGTGCATAACCTCACATTTATCCACATCGCACTGCATTTGCCATACATTTACCCACTCACCCAACTTGTTCAAATCACACTGAAGCATCTCTGCGTCCTCCTCACAGCTCACCCTCCCACCCAGCTTGGTGTCATCTGCAAATTTAGTTTGCTCATCTAAATCATTAATCTATATTGTGAATAGATGGGATTCCAGCACCGATCCCTGCCGGTACCCCACTGCCCTTCGGGGAAAAAAAACCTTTTAGTCCGACTCTTTGTTTCCTGTCTGCCAACCAGTTTTCTATCCATCTCAATACCCTGCCCCCAATCCGAAATGCTTTCATGTTACACACTAATTTCTTATGCAGGACTTGCGCAGGTTCAATTCCCCGTACTGGCTGAGGTTATTCACAACCTTCTCAACCTTGCCCCTCGCTCGAGGTGTGGTGACCCTCAGGTTAAATCACCATCAGTCAGCTCTCCCCCTCAAAGCACGGTAGCATGGTGGTTAGCATAAATGCTTCACAGCTCCAGGGTCCCAGGTTCGATTCCCGGCTGGGTCACTGTCTGTGTGGAGTCTGCACGTCCTCCCTGTGTGTGCGTGGGTTTCCTCCGGGTGCTCCGGTTTCCTCCCACAGTCCAAAGATGTGCGGGTTAGGTGGATTGGCCATGCTAAATTGCCCGTAGTGTCCTAAAAAGTAAGGTTAAGGGGGGGGGGGGGGGGGTTGTTGGGTTACGGGTATAGGGTGGATACGTGGGTTTGAGTAGGGTGATCATGGCTCGGCACAACATCGAGGGCCGAAGGGCCTGGCCTGTTCTGTGCTGTACTGTTCTATGTTCTAAAGTGGGGACTATGGTGTCTTTACCTTACCTTCAATCCCCTGTTTTCTCTCTTACCCTCTTTTTAAATACTGGGGTTACATAGAATTTACAGGGCAGAAGGAGGCCATTCGGCCCATCGAGTCTGCACCGGCTCTTGGAAAGAGCACCCTACCCAAGGTCAACACCTCCACCCTATCCCCATAACCCAGTAACCCCACCCAACACTAAGGGCAATTTTGGACACTAAGGGCGATTAATCATGGCCAATCCACCTAACCTGCACATCTTTGGACTGTGGGAGGAAACCGGAGCACCCGGAGGAAACCCGCGCACACACGAGGAGGATGTGCAGACTCCGCACAGACAGTGACCCAAGCCGGAATCGAACCTGGGACCCTGGAGCTTTGAAGCAATTGTGCTATCCACAATGCTACCGTGCTGTCGTATTAGCTACCATTAGCTACTCTCCAATCTATAGGAACAGAATCTATAGAATATTGAAAGTTGAGCGCCAATGCATCCACTAGTTCTTGGGCCAATTCCTTAAGTACTCTGGGGTGTAGATTATCAGACCCCGGGGATTTATCAGCCTTCAACCCCATCAATTTTCCCAACACCATTTCCCTACTAATACTGATTTTGTTCAGTCTTCCCTCTCACCCTATGTTCCCAACATTTCTAGTACATTATTTATGTCTTGCTTTATGAAGACAGAACCAAAGTATGTATTCAGTTGGTCAGCCATTTCTTTGTCCCCATTATAAATTCCCCTATTTCTGACTGTACGGGACCTACATTTGTCTTCATCAATCTTTTTCTCTTCACGTACTGATAGAAACTTTTACAGTCAGTTTTTATGTTCCCGCAAGCTTACTCTCGAACTTTATTTTCTCCTTCTTTATTAATCCCTCTGTCTGCCATTGCTGAATTCTAAACTGCTCCCAACCCTCAGGTCTGCTTTTTTTATATCCAATTTGTATTCCTCTTCCTTGAATCTAATACTATAATTTCCCTTGTAAGCCATGGTTTGGCCACCTTCCCATTTTATTTTTTGCAGCAGACAGGAATGAACAATTGTTGCAGTTCATCCATGCGTCTTTGAATGTTTGCCACTGTCTATTCACCATCATCCCTCTTATTATTGTTCCCTAATCCATCGTAGCCAATTTGCACCTCATATCATCATGTATCCTTTATTAAGATTCAGGACTCCAGTCTCAGAATCAACTACATCACCCTCCATTTTGATGAAGAATTCTATCAATTTAAGGTTGCACATTGCCAAGGCGCCTCACGCAACTAAATAGTCAATTATTCCTTTCTCATTACATATAACCCAGTCTAAAACGGCCTGTTCTCTAGTTGGTTTCTCAATGTATTGGTCCATAAAACCACCCAGGTATTCCTCCTCAAAAGCATTGTTACTGATTTGATTTACCCAATTTATATTTAAGTCACCCATAATTCCAGATGTTCCTTTATCACATGCATCTCTAATTTCCTCTTTAATGCCAATACCAATGTTACCCCAAAATTTTGGAGTCTATATACAACCCCACTAACGTTTTTTTGCTCCTTGGAGTTTGTCAACTCTCCTCACGCAGATTCCAGATCATAGAACAGTACAGCACAGAACAGGCCCTTCGGCCCTCGATGTTGTGCTGAGCAATGATCACCCTACTCAAACCCACGTATCCACCCTATACCCGTAACCCAACAATCCCCCCATTAACCTTACTTTTTAGGACACTATGGGCAATTTAGCATGGCCAATCCACCTAACCCACACATCTTTGGACTGTGGGAGGAAACCGGAGCACCCGGAGGAAACCCACGCACACACGGGGAGGACGTGCAGACTCCACACAGACAGTGACCCAGCCGGGAATCGAACCTGGGACCCTGGAGCTGTGAAGCATTTATGCTAACCACCATGCTACCATGCTGCCCATCATTGGAGCTAAATTCTTCCTCAGTATTGCGTTAATTTCCTCTATAACCAAAGATACAACACCACCTTTCTGTCTGTCCTTCTGAGATACTAAGTACCCCTGGACTTTCAATTCCCATCCCGGGTCACCCTGCAATACTCCTGACTATATCATACTACACCCCCCCTCCCCCACATGCACATACATACAAACGCAAGTATATGATTACACACACACAAAGAGAAGCACGCACACAAACGAGCATGCACACACAATCAGGCACGCTCACATACACATATACTCACACACACTCACACATATAGACACATACACAACCAGACACAAACACACAAATGCAAACACACGTGCACTCACACAAACAAACACACATTCATACACAGATAGGCACACAAATACACACGATAAACACAAACAGGCACATGCACAAACTCACACACATGTACATGCACAGACACATATACACACGCATACACTCATGCACAAACGCACACTCACACACAAACACAAATAAATATACACATATATGGGCAGCACGGCGCTGCATCAGTTAGCGCTGCTACCTCATGGCATTGAGGACCCAGGTTCAATCCCGGCCCTGGCTCACTGTCCGTGTGGCGTTTTCACATTCTCCCCGTGTCTATGTGGGTTTCACCCCCACAACCCAAAGATGTGCAGGATAGGTGGATTAGCTACACTAAAGTGGCGGTTAAGTGGGGAAAAAAATTGGGTATTCTAAACTTATTTTAAAAAAGAAATATACACATACACACACAGAAACACATACACATCCATTTCAAACTCACTCACTAACGCATGCACCCCACTCAATCTAACATTCGCTGAGTTAGGACAAGGTAGACACATCACCTTCTCCTGCACACACAAGTTGAATCATAATGCCTGCACCACATTCATGTACAAACTCACAATCACGATTTGCACACTCATATTGTGAATGGCCATCAGTCACACGCTCATTTATGGAATCACAATGCCTTGTCCCCCCTGCTTAAATACATTTATACAATGATTGAAACACACACACATCTCAATGTTGCATTTACACACTGTTACTTAAATAATAAAAATGTCCACCTTTAGCTTTTCACTAGTAACAGTGACCAGAGAATAATTTTGCCCCATTAGTATTTCTGTACATCTGTCAGATACCCTTCCACTTATATTTTTAATGACAATGCGTTCACACACACACATATACACACACACACAATATCTTAGAGCATTCCTTTTCATACATTATGTCCTTTTTGTAACTCATATTTGTAAACATTCATCCTCAGAGTTAAGCGGTCTTTAAATGTCAAAAGTCTCACAAACTAATTGACCTGATTATTAGTCTTGATGTGTATGAACAAACATCTTAAATGGCAGCTTTGTTTGTCTGTGAAGGATTGATGCATGGGATGTTTAAGATAAAGTGGTTCATGGAGTGTGCTGATATTTGCAGACCAGCCCTGACCCTTGGAACTCTGAAGCAATGTGAGATACTTTACTGCACAAAAGCTGTCATGTAAATGTAAGGTGCGGTGGTCCAGCCATTGAATGTGCCTCCCCTCGGAGTTCATGGCACCAGTGCCTCTGAGTCGCAAGGTGATGGGTCCAAGCCCCTCCCCAGACAGAGACTTGCGGGCAAGGACCTAGGTCGAGACACCGTGCAGTGCTGAGGGGGTGCCACACTGCCGGAGGTGCTCGCTTTCAGATGCCGCATTAAACCCAGATCATATTAACACTTTGAAAAATAATAGAGGGGTTAAATGGTGGCACCATGGGCAATATGAGACCTCCAGCTACTATCACAGAAGCTGGTAATCATCGCATTACTACTTGTGGGATCTTGCTGTGCGCAGATTTGCCGCTGGAATTCAAGCATTGCAACAGTGACTGCCCTTCAGAAGTGGCTGGGCAACAGGTTGGGATCTCCCACGGTCGTGCAAGGCGCTACAGGAATGCAAGGCTATTGTTTTTTCTTTGTACCCACTGGACATTCAAGGGGTGGGTGGGTGGGTGGGTTGTGGTTGTATTGAAGAACCAATCTTCCAAACCTGTATTCGGCACGGGGAGGGGTCGATCATTAGTCTGTCCATAATTACAGGTTGTTGTAGGTTATTCATGAAGGTGTGGTGATCGTCAGGTTAAATCACCGCCGGTCAGCTCTCCCCCTCAAAGGGGAAAGCAGCCTATGGTCATCTGGGACTATGGCGCCTGTACCTTACCATAACTGCAGAAGATGCAATACTTGATCACTACGGGGGAGTCCCTCGGATAGAAATGTTTGTAAAGCAAGTGCGGTGATAACTGAGTTTGGGTTTGACGGGTAATTTTGTATAATTGCCCCTGCTGAATTCCAACTGGAGGGGAGCTCGCTGGTGGCTCCTGTGAGCGAACAGAAAGATGTGTGTCCGGATCTGCCCGGGCGGGTAAACTCGCGGTTGGGATGAGAAAGGGGGTCAGCATGTTACACAAAGGTGCAGACCCCCTACCAGTGCTCACACCAGTGCAGTGCACACCCCTCACAGTGCTCACATCATTGCGGTGCACCCCCTCCCAGTACACACACCCAGTGCAGTGCACACCCCTTCCAGTGCACACACCAGTGCAGTGCACACCCCTTCCAGTGCTCATACCAGTGTGGTGCAGACCCCCTACCAGTGCACACCAGTGCAGTGCACACCCCTTCCAGTGCACACACCAGTGCAGTGCACACCCCTTCCAGTGCTCATACCAGTGTGGTGCAGACCCCCTAGCAGTGCTCACATCCGTGTGGTGCACAACCCCACCCACTGCTCACACCATTGCGGTGCACCCCCTCCCAGTGCTCATACCAGTGTGGTGCACACCCCTCTCAGTGCACACACCAGTGCGGTGCACCCCCCCCCCCAGTGCGCACACCAGTGCGGTGCACATCCCTCCCAATGCTTACACCAGTGCGGTGCACACCCCTCCCAGTGTGCACACCAGTGCGGTGCACATCCCTCCCATTGCTCACAGCAGTGCGGTGCACACTCCTCCCAGTGCTGACACCAGTGCGGTGCACACCCCTCCCAATTCTCACACCCCTCCCAGTGCGGTGAACACCCCGCCCAGTGCTGACACCAGTGCGGTGCACACCCCTCCCAGTTCTCACACCAGTGAGGTGCACACGCCTCCCAGTGCTCACTCCCCCATTTCCCCCCCTCCTCCCCACCATCCCTCAGGAGAAAAATAACCCCGAAAATCCAAAGCAGAGGAAATGGAATGCCTGACAGCAAGAGGAGAGAATATGTCCTAAAAGGAGACAGTACAACTGGGGAGATTGAGGTTAAAAAGGCCTCCTTCAGACGAGACGCTGCTTCTGGTCCCAACACTGGCCCTGACGGACACCCTGACTGTTGCACGCTAAATTGTTCACCAAAAAAATCACAGAAAAAAAATTGCAATTGATGTATTAAAACAAAATTACAGATGCGAATGCGTCCCAATTTCCGGTCAGTGAATCAGGGTCAGATTCTCTATCCACCCACCCCCTCTCCAGGAACGATACACAGCAGAACATTTAGTAAGTCTATTGCAGAATTCAATTCTACCCCCCCCCCCCCTCCAAATCCTGGTGTGGAGTTAAACATTGGCAATCCAAGGGTTAAACTCCCCCCCCCCCCCCCCCCCCCCCAGGGGTAAGCACGAGTCTCCAGCCTGAATGGAAGGGTTAACGTTATCAGCAACTCAGTCATTGCAACCAATGCTCCACTGGATTGAGTTTCTCGCCCGCCCTCCCCTCCCTCACCCCTGGTAAAATATGCCCGCGAGCTGTGTCTCTAAACACAAACAAGAGGCGCTCAGAGGCGGATTTATTGAGCTGTTGGTAATGAGCAACATGCGATCTGAACAATTAGACCCTGACAGCGGAAAGCAGGTGAAAGGTTTAATAGCAGGGTTATTTGAGAACTTTAGGTAAACATTCGGATTGACCTTCGGGGTTAAAGAGACGCAAACAGCCAGGAGCATTAATCAGATCCCTCACACTCTGCTTAAACCTCACAGAAGCCTGCCCAGTAAGTCTCTCTCACCTACTCCCAGGAAAACGCCGAAAAGCAATCTGTAATCCCCTCTGTATTTTCTCTGTAATTTCTCTGCGAATTGCAAAACCACGCCTGGGAGACAGTTAAAACCAGAGACATTAGCGTTAGCCAACCTGGCAATATCATGCTGACAGAGAGAGAGGGGGGAACTTTCCTCCCATCACCTTCACAGAGACTATTCCCAATCAATGAAAGTTCCTTCTTCCTTCGGGATGGGCTTTCGAAACCAGTATCTGGTTAAACAACCAAAGACCAGAATCAGGATTTCACTATTCCACTCTCACTATTTTCTTTATCTCCATTTCTCCCTCTCTCTTCTCTCCCCCATCCCTTCCTCTTCACCCTTCCCCTTTCCTCTCTCTTTCTCCGTCTCTCTCACTCTCCCCCCCCCCCACAATTTTTCTCCATCTTTCATTATTTCCTTTTTCCTCTCTCGCTCTCTCTGTTACTAGTCCTATTTCTTCCCTTATTGTCCTGCTTCATCCCCTCTCTCTAATCCATCCTCTCAATTTCTCTCCTTCTATACTTTTAATCATTCTATTTCTTTAATTCTCTTCCTAACACTCGCTTTTCTCTCCCCGTATCTCCCTTCCTTTCTATTCATTTCTCTTCTATCTATCTATCTATCTTTCTTTATATCAATCTATCTATCTTTCTTTCTTTATATCTATCTTTCATTATATCTATCTATCTTCTTTCTATCTATCTATCTTTATATCTATCTATAGATAGATCTATCTATCTATCATAGATCTATCTCTATCTATCTATAGATCTATCTTTTTATCTATCTATAGATCATATATTTATCTATCTCTATCTATCTTTGTATCTATCTATTTTTTTTATCTATCTATCTACCTGTCTATCTACCTGTCTGTCTATCTATCTATCTATCTATTTATAGATTTATAGATAGATATATCTATCATATATCTATCTGTCTCTATCTATATATAAATCTATCTATCTTTTTATCTATCTATCTATAGATCATATATCTATCTGGCTCTATCTTTGGCTCTATCTATCCTTTATCTGTCTATCTACCTGTCTATCTATCTACCTATCTATCTATCCTTTTATCTATCCATCTATCGCTTTCCTCTTTCTCTCTGTCCATCACTTTGTCTCTCTTTCACTCTCTATTTTCCTCGCCACCCCCCCCCCCCCCCCCCCCGCCCCCCCAATGTCTATTCCTTTTTTAAATATAAATTTAGAGTACCCAATTCATTTTTTCCAATTAAGGGGCAATTTAGCGTGGCCAATCCACCTAACCTGCACATCTTTGGGTTGTGGGGGTGAGACCCACGCAGACACGGGGAGAATGTGCAAACTCCACAGAGACAGTGACCCAGAGCTGGGATCGAACCTGGGACCTCGGTGCTGTGAGGCAGCAGTGCTAACCACTGTGCCACCGTGCTGCCCTCACCATGTCTATTCCTGCCCTATTAATTTTTTTTAACTTTCTCTGGCTTCTAAGCAGCGATCTGTTGCCCCTTCGTCTCAATTTGCTCCCTTGGTCCATGCAATGCCCCCGAATATTGGGCGGGGGGCTTCAGCGCAATCCCTGCGGCAGTGTGGAGCCCCAACAGCACAAATAATGGGTCGGCACATCTGACAAAACAGCCTCTCGCGTCCTCTTTAAACTCCACAATGTTAACCTTCCTCCCCCCCTTTTAAATCGAATTGAAATAGAAGCGGTTGAGGAACGAATTAATGGGTTTGACTGCGGGTTGCTGAGTGACATGTACCCGTTTGAAATATTTTAGGATCTTGCACTTTAATGATAACTAAATAGGTTTGATTTTTTTTTCTCAAACGGTGATCCTTTTATTTCCAATCTGAAAAAAATGGCTCCTCCCATTGATTCCAGCAACTGGTAAATTGAACTGAGGGTTAAATTTATTTTGAGAGGAAAACAATGGGGGGTGATATTGCCAAAAAAATAATGTTGCCATTTGGTGGAAAGGGCCGGCGAAAGGCAGTAAATAGACACTGCCTGGGAACACTCCAATAAACCAGGGTTAAGCAACGAGTGCTTCCGAAAGCGGCTTCATTATCTGGGTCATTATGGAGGGGACAGGCGCCACCACAATGCTGGGACGTTGTGATTTACCTGGTCCGGCTAATTCCCACATTTGAGTCGGACATTTACGATGTGTCATTTGAAAAGTATGAACTGCAGTCAGCTTACTGAGCTTCATTCAACAGCATGCGGAATTATTATTGCAAATTAATTCGGGAGGTGCAAACAATTATTGTGCAAAAAAAAGTTGGAATTCCAGTCACATCTCTCACGCGGCCCTGGTTTTATGATGTGATTAAAGCAAGCTTCTGAGATGCAATGTTATTAAAATGTGATCAGGGTGCAGAGCAGAGCCCGTATTCAGGGCGATCGCAAAGCCCTCGGATGCCAACGGCAGCTCGTTGGAAGGTTCACCCCCCGGGCTGGAGCATCTCTGCCTGAGCTTCTGCCGGTCCCTGCAAACGCAGGGTCACTTCCTGCCTCTGGCCTGCAAGCTGGGCTTTGAGGTGTGTGTGTGTGTGGGGGGGGGGGGGGGGGGGGGTCACACGCAGAACTGCTTTAACCCAACACACATATAGACAGACAAATATACATACAAATACACACACGGACAAATACACAAACAGACACACAAATACACACACAAATATACACAGACACACAAATGCACACACAGACAAATACACATAGATACACAAATCTAAAGACACATAAATACACACACAGACACACACACAAGTACACACACACACAAATACACACACAAATACACATACAGACACACAAATTTACTCACAGTCACTCATAAACACACACACAAATGCACACACACACAAATACACAGACACATTTATAAACACAGACACAAGCACAGACACATAGATACCGACACCAAATACACAGACATAAACACACACACAGACACACACACAAATGGACACACACTATTGCTATTAATCTTTAACTTGATATTCACTGATTAAGTGGCAAACTAGGAAATAAATAGAGAACTAGAAAACGGTCCATACCTTTTATGTATATATTATATATATAAGTTATGTACATATAGAGAGAGCGCGAAAGAGAACTGCAGTCACGGCCGATGCCTTTCTATGTATAATATATCACAGACACACGTATATATGTATATATTTGTATATATACACACATATATTTTATAGATAGATATGAAATAAAAAGGGAACTGTGGGCACTAAGTCTTTTCTATATTATATATATACGCACAGAAACTTCTATTATTATTATCATATTACATATACTTCTATACAGATGATCGAAACATATATTGAAAATAATATGTTTTTGTACAACCTTATTTAAAACTCTAACTAGGTTTGATGTGCATATTGTTATAATATGGATTTTGTGCAGTATATCAATAATTTTAATGTAAGTATCTGCCTGTGCGCGCGAAAAAATGCTCAAATTAAACTGTCCGTTCATTCGTTGAAACCCCAAAGTAACAGGTCAGGACAGCAACAAGGATTATGAGAAATGGACAGTAACAATGAATAATAATATGCCTGCAAATATTAAATCTGAGTCAGCAAGGAGAGGTTGTTTATCCACCACTGTTTGCTTATTATTTAATGATCAGCATTCTTTTGATAATATGGAGAGGTAAGTACACAGACCCCGAAGCTGACAATACTGGCAACACACACAAGCCCACAATGCTGATATCGGGTTTATATAAGTAATTGGTTGTTCAAGGTTGAACTTCAGTCGCCGAGGAAAGAAAGTTTGGGAAGCCCTGCTATAAATCGGTCATTTATGTGTCCTTTTTTAAAAAAGTCTCCCCGCAGCGATGGATTTGATCCAGGGAGAATTTGATGGGGAGACTGAGAGATTTCAAGTCACTGGATATTTGCCTGATTTATTCTTGGTTTTTTTTTCTGGCTTTGGTCGGAATAAAGGGAGAGAGGATGGCTGAAACAATCGAGACGATTAGCAGATGTATGTTTTGATATAACAATCGGAAGGGAACAATAATAATCTTTATTAGTGTCACAAGTGGACTTGCAGCCAAATACACATAGATACACAAACAAATCTAAAGACACATAAATACACATACAGACACACACAAATACACACACAAGTACACACGCACAGATACACACACACAGGGCAGGAGAATGTCACAGAAATAATATAGTTCATTCTTCCCTCCAGTTTTACCAATGTGTTTGAATTCGATTTAAAAAATAATAATTAGATTTCACGAATAATCATATCTTAACCCACAATGAAACAACTAAAATAGTTTTCATCGCAGCCTCTAGAATTAACGGGCGTCCACGCACACCTTTCAACTGCATAGATGGAGGTCAAATAACATACATACATCAAGTTAGAAAAAAAAACTATCTGTAAATATCTCCGTGCCGTTCTAATAATTCTAATCAGGGCTGTTTTATTGTAGTACAACGAAAGTGCACTGGGGCTAATAGGACCTGGATTGGCAAGTGGAGGAAGACAGGGCGAGCGGATGATTGAGTCTAACCGATGCAATGAGTTCAACCTTGCCATTTATCCAGGCAGCGTTCTGGGCCCGAAGGTTTTGGAAAGTGAATAAAAATGATTTCTTGGTCCGAAACGAAATCTCTCAGGGGGGGCGAGGGGGCACGGGAATCTGCATTTTAATACGAATTCTGATTGAAATGGATATATCACCAGTGCATTGAATTGACCAGATCCGTGCCAACTTCTTGGAGGGTTTTTTTTTGTTATTGTTGTTGCTGGGTGGAATGGGATTTTCAATATCCTATCAATACATGCCGCTGAGCCAAGTCAATAGAATTTGGGATTTAAAATATGTATATATTGTAGGGACAAGTTCAACAGTGTCCAGTTACTCTCTCTCTCTCTCCCTCCCTCTCTGCCAGTTCAATATCTAAAGCAGGTTGACCCCAAGAGTAAGGCGAAATAAGGTACACTCTACATATTTAAGGCTTAGTCGTACTGCTCTAGAATGACGCATTTCATATTTATATGCTTACATATCAGTGTTAAAACATCTGTTTTGATCTGAAGTTGACCGGAATAAACGATGGTACATTTACACGGGGCAGAAGGGGAATGAATGATGGTGAGATGGAAAGGAAATTAGCCTTCACTTCAAGAAGTCAAAGCCAAACGGCCGGCTGCTGAGAAATAAAGTAACTCTTTCTGGGAGGCAAAGAGCAGAAATCCTGGACCATGCTCGTTTGCTTATTTCTGGAGGTGATGGTTGGGGGCTGGTTGGGGGCTGGGTGGGGAGGGGGTCGGTTTTTTTTTTTAAAAAACGAATAGAAAAGTGGATGTTTGTGTGGAAGAAATGCAAATCCTCTGGAAAACGTGATCACATTCGTATAGCTGCAGACACTGAAACAAAAAGACTTGCTCACAATGCATTGTTTATTTTGTCCCCCTGGCTGGAATTAAAGATAAATATAAGCACTCGGGGAGGTATAAAATCACGGGGTTGGAAACGCTGCAACTATTGTGAGCGCTTTCCAATTTACAAAATTCTAAGTTAACCCCGGCAGCAGAAATATGATCATAAATATTAACTAAGAATTAAGGAATAAAGGGGAAAAGGATTAAATAGGAGCCCAAATATTGATGAAAACATGGCAGATGCAGTATATTTCCTCGGAACATATTCGCATAATTCATGAATTTAAAAGGTCTTTTCATGATATATTATTTACCGTGTATCGAAACTTCACTTGGCCAATTTTAACTCGGGACAAGCAGATTGGTATTCCATTCATAGGATTATGTAAAGGACAGATTCCCTTTTTTTCTTCCAAATGTAATATTGCCTTATTATTATAATAGTGCAGAGGCTGTTTAGGGGGAAAAAAAACACAAATTAGCTGCCCTGTGTCAATCCCTTCTGACAATGCAGCTTTCCGTTTCGAAGGTGGAATTTAAGGGGTCAATCACAAAGGTTTTGGTGGGCACCTTCCTCTCAATTCTTCTGGTTGCAATTCAGTGTTAGGACCCGCAGACGAGCGGCTGTGATTCGGATTGGTTCGATTGTAAGCGGTGATGAATCCGTAACAGGTAATGAACGATGGGTTCAACAAGTTAACAGCAATTGAAATCCAACAATAACCGTGTTAGAAAAGCAACTTGGAGCTTTAGCAACCTCGAACAGGGTAGAATTGGTCGGATGACTCATTTAATTGCCTCTTTCCTGCATACCTGTGTGTCTGTAGGTGTGTGTGTGAGTGTGTGTATGTGTGTGAGTGAGTGTGTATGAGTGTGTATGTATCTGTGTGAGTGAGGTCTGTATGAGTGAGTGTGTGTGTCTGTGTGTGTGTGTCTGTGTGAGTGTGTCTGTGTGAGTGTCTGTCTGTGTGAGTGTGTGTGTATATGTGTGTGTGAGTGAGTGTGTATGTGTCTGTGTGAGTGTGTGTGTTTCAGTGTGTGTGAGTGAGTGTGTATGTGTCTGTGTGAGTGTGTGCTGTGTGAGAGTGTATGTGTTTCTGTGTGTGTGAGTGAGTGTGTATGTGTCTGTGTGAGTGTGTGTGTGTTTCTGTGTGTGTGAGTGAGTGTGTATGTGTCTGTGTGAGTGTGTGTGTGTTTCAGTGTGTGTGAGTGAGTGTGTATGTGTCTGTGTGAGTGTGTGTGTGTTTCAATGTGTGTGAGTGAGTGTGTATGTGTCTGTGTGAGTGTGTGTATGTGTTTCTGTATGTGTGAGTGAGTGTGTATGTGTCTGTGTGAGTGTGTGCTGTGTGAGAGTGTGTGTTTCAGTGTGTGTGAGTGAGTGTGTATGTGTCTGTGTGAGTTTCGGTGTGAGTGTGTGTGTATATGTGTGTGTGAGTGAGTGTGTATGTGTATGTGTTTCTGTATGTGTGAGTGAGTGTGTCTGTGTGAGTGTGTGCTGTGTGAGAGTGTGTGTTTCTGTGTGTGTGAGTGTGTGTATGTGTCTGTGTGAGTGTGTGCTGTGTGAGTGTGTGTGTATATGTGTGTGTGAGTGAGTGTGTATGTGTCTGTGTGATTCAGTGTGTGTGAGTGAGTGTGTATGTGTCTGTGTGAGTTTCGGTGTGAGTGTGTGTGTATATGTGTGTGTGAGTGAGTGTGTATGTGTCTGTGTGAGTGTGTGTATGTGTTTCTGTATGTGTGAGTGAGTGTGTATGTGTCTGTGTGAGTGTGTGCTGTGTGAGAGTGTGTGTGTTTCTGTGTGTGTGAGTGTGTGTATGTGTCTGTGTGAGTGTGTGCTGTGTGAGAGTATGTGTGTTTCTGTGTGTGTGAGTGTGTGCATGTGTCTGTGTGAGTGTGTGCTGTGTGTAAGTGCGTGTGCCTGCATGTGCAATTAACACAATAACCTTTAAAATGAAGTACTAAACCTTCGTCAAATTAACATCTCAATACATTTTTACACAAGGTTTTCATCTAAATTTAATCTTGGACCGTTGGAACATCCCAGCTTTCTTGTGATCGCCACACACCATTAGAACTCCGATTCTATTGCGTGGTAAGGTTCATTTTAATAAATTATGACTCCGAAGAATATCACGGGTGCTGTGTCAAAATTCACAGAAAAAGCGTCCAGTTCATGTAAAGAGATATCATTTTATCATCTGGACAGATGTGTCGCTTTAAAGGGATTTAATATTCCCTGAGAGCGTGACGAACTAAATATTGAGAGGAAGATTTAAATTATAAAGTCTCTCTTGTTGAAACTGGTGACTCAACGGAGATCTAGAGCAACATCTTCACCTTCTCCCCCCCCCCCCCCCCCCCCCCCACCTCAACCTTCCCATCGTGTCTTATAACATTGTCTGAATCGAGCACTGTGCCTTTCTCAACCAGCAGAATTTTGGGAAGTCACTGACTTAACTTTAACAGTATTCCACACACCTTTCTTCCCCCCCCCCCCCCCCCCCCAACACACACAAACGTCCTCCAAATCTCCTCTCAAAACCTTACCAGGAGCTTTAAAAACAAAAACAAAATCTCGGGGCTACTCACAGAGAGTCAGAGAGAAAATGAAATCCCTGTTAAGACTTCACGCACAAAAATAACAACTTGAAATGAAACCCACTCCGACGCAAGATTGACACTGTGGCTCAACGAGAGGTATCAGAGGTAACCTAGATACTCAGAACTGTTGCTTTGCAGCTATTGAAAAGCTTCCGGGGGGGCGGGGGGGGGGGGGGGGGGGGGGGACGGGTTAAACACCCTGAAATTCGTGAGGGACCATTAACTCCTCACAGGTTTCAAACCCCACTCACTGACTGCACTGACTCAAATCTAGAATCCAGCCTCGTGGGTTCCCGTTTCATTCAGGGGAAAGGGATTCGAATCTCCCATTTGTTGAAGCAGCTGCCTTCGACTAGTGGATCAATTTTGATTTCAATAACCACTCTCACCCCCCCCCCCCCCCCTTCCAACATCCTCACCCCACCCTGACTGGTCGCTACTAACATGCCTTTGCCACTATGTTAACCTGTCAGGGTCCAATTGCCCATCAAAGGCGGTGATTTATTTTTACATGTTAAATAACATCTCAGAAAATGAAGCAAGCGTATTTCAAAGCCTCGCAAACTTCTCTCTCTCCCCCCACACCCCCTCACTGGTGAGTGGGAGGGGGGGGGGGGAGCAAAAGGGGGGTTTGCCCCCAGCCTTTGATCTATGACTAGGGATCCCTGGACAGGTCTGTAAAATTGACCCGGGCAATCCCCCTGCTGTATCACCGATTTGCTGAAGTTAACACAAAAAAGTACAGGGAGCACTAAGCGTCAAGTGAAAATAGCTACCACTGTATGGGATTTAGAGGGAGTGAAATCCAAATCGTTCAGATACCGTCAATTATTGATCTGCAAATAAGCTCTGGCCAGCCACCCCCCTCCCCCTGCTCATTCAGGGGCCAGAGAATCGGAACGACTCGCTGGTTAAGCGATATTTTACTATCTATTCCTGCTTGCCTTTTCCCGAGGCAGTTTCAACACAAGACCATACAACTCTGATGAGCGAATTGTCTCCCAAAGTGTGTCTTTTTCGAGAGTACGCCGCGATTTTGCCCTCTTTACCTGTTACAGAATGATTTACTATTGTCCTGGCTGCACATTTAAACGCAGTTGGACGGGTGTGTGTGCTGGGGGAAATCATTATTAAAGTCAATGGAAAAGGATATTAACTTTCACCAATTATATTGCATTTCTAGATATGGCGCCGGCTACGGTGTGACAGAGCTGATGGCTCCTCGCTCCCCAAGTCTTTGAAAAAGATGACCAGGCAATTTCAGCTATGAATACAGGTAACCTGAAATTGCATGAGGTTTGGAAATGTGGTGGGGTTTATTTTTTTTTTAATTTTATCTTTTGAAATTATATTAAAACCAAAGCATTTTGAAATATCTCTCCTCGCTCTTTTCTTATTTTTTTTAAAAAAAGGGACCATCACAGTTCAAGAAATCAGGGGAGTTTAACAACTGACAATTTGGTTACATTGGCAGGAAAGAAGCGGCGCTCGGTCAGATAAGCACCAACCATTTTACACCGGTGGCTGAGACTGTCTGAATGGTGCTAAAACTTCACACACAAGTTGGGAAGTTCAAGGTTGCTCCCGGGGATCTGCGCCCCTGTAAATGACAGCTTTTGGAGGGGACGAGGAATCTGCAGCCGATGTAACAGTGAAATCCCTCCCATTGTCCAGTTGCACCTCTTTGAGACAGAAAGCCGGCAATTTAACCGACTTGTCAAGATTAAACACTTTAATACATCTAGGCACACACACACATTTATCCCCGGCACTATTTGTGAAATTTCCCCTGTACATTTCCACATATATAAATTAAATCCAGACATATATATAATTTCAAAATCTGCCATTATCCATTGTCAGATAGCCGACCCCCTTCCTATGGTTCCTAGGTTTGACACAGTTGCAAGGCCCAGTCAGTCTCCTCGCTCTGCAGTAACGTCCCCTCCCAATCCATCGCTGTGTCTCCGCCGAACAGCCGGAACCCTCTTTGCACACAGTTCTCCCTCCTTCCCCTCTCTCTCTCCCTCCCTCCCTCCCCAATTCGGGCTTCCACGGCCCGAATCAGCTTGACAATAAACAACAACAACAACCCCCCCCCCCCCCCCCCCCCCCCACACACACACCACCACCACCTCCTATCCAAAAAGCAAAAAAAAAAATCACCAGCTGCTCTCTCGATGCTTATAGACCAGCAGATGCCAAGAAAAAAAGTTATTAAACAAACAAGGGCTTCGAGTATTGAGCTGTTGGAGGGGAAAGTGGAGAGAGACAGAGAGAGAGAGAGAGAGCTTTGCACTATTCCAAAACCAGCTACCCACCTATCTATAAGGTTTGCAAAAGATTCCCTGTTGTCAAAAGCATGCAGATTGATTGATTAATTTTTTTTGAGAGAGATTGCAAAGCTCCCGAATTGCAGCCAGCCGGGGGTTTGGGGCGTTGCATGTAACTTGGAAGCTTTCTTTAAGCAATAACTCCCGCCGCGAAAGGAACAGGCACAACTTCAACCTGGACTGCCGATCACAGTGAAGTCTAGTCAGGAATCTCGAGAAGGAGTTGCCCGGGGGGGGGGGGGGGGGGGGGGGGAGAGGAAAAGCATCGTGTGTCGGATTACCCGCAGATAACTTTTGAGTGTTCTAATCTTTTCTCTCTCTCTCTCACTCTTTCCCTTCTCTCTCTCTCTCTCTCTCTCTCTCGTCCTGTCGATGGATTGGAACCAACAGCGCGCATTTTATTAAGGTGGACTTGCTTCTCATCGTTTTCGGACCTCTGCGGCTCGAGCTGACAATGGGGCAGTGATATCCTGGAAAAATCCCTTCTACACTACAATGGTACGTTATGTGAGAATTGATGATCTCTCTCTCTCTGAGCAGAACACTTTGGAAAAAAAAAAGTTTAAAAAAAAAATCTTAAAACTGCAGCCGCAAATATTTGACAGATTCAAATAAAACAAACACGCAGTTTGTCCGTGTAAATAAATCTGCAGCCTGTGGGGAAAGCGTTTAAAAGGGGGCCTTATATTAAACCGGTTCTGAAACAGGGCTGAAGAGGAGGGTTTTTATTCAATATCTGGTGTGTGTGTGTGTGTTGGGAGGTGGTGTTGGAGTGCATTTTACTGTAAAATCCCCGCCCTTTTCTACCTGGGAAAAGTGGGAATTCTGCATGCTCCTCTCACCGAACTCTGGAAGATTATTATTCCCACCCTCCAGAATTTGCATTTGAACTACCTGTTTTGACTCTTGCTAGTAATATTTGCGTCGATATTGCATCAATTCACCGCCACCCCCCTTCAAACCTTTTATACAGCAAAAAAAAATACATTGATCTCTGGGACAGGCAACTCCCAGAAGCAAGGGGCTGTAGATGATATGGGTGAATATTCCCATGTCTTTGTCGGACCTGCCCGGTTCAAATCAACCCAATTTTTTGCTCCCAGTGTGAATCAGCCACACCGCCTCTTTCACAGTCGGCTTCTCTCTCCCAGATTAATTTCTTTCCGTTTTCCACCACAATCAAATTGATGATTATTGATATATCCATCTCGGTATGCTCCTTAGAATCTCCCGCTATATATATTATAGAGAATGGAATATGAATTGTGTTGAACCCTATTTAATATCCTATCAAAGCCAGACCAGTCTACACTTCCCCATGTATTTATAGGCAGTATCTCTGCTGTGTATTTTTGTATATTTAATACCAGTGACCATGTGTGATTTGCGCTGTAACTTCATGAGGCTTTTTGCCGGAGAGCTGAACACTCCTCCAGTCTTTTTACTTTTTACAACACCCCCCCCCCCCCCCCCCCACGCCGCCGCCCCTCTCCTTCAATTGAGACTGGGGAAAATATTCTCCAATTTAAAGTTTCACACTTGTGTTAGAGCGAGGATTTGAGAGGCAGGCCAGGCCTCAGGTGTAAAGAAGTTATTTTGTTCGAAAAACAAACTCAAGACCCGCAAAACAACAACATCGCCACGTTTTCAAACACAAATCAAAGGTGAAAGTGGTTTCAGCCAGTTACCCCAATCGATTTGTACCTGGGTCAAGTTCACCGAGGTTAGCACCGGTGGAAGAATGATTCAAACTAAAAATGAACTCTCCCTTTGCTACTGCTGGGCACCCCAGGCAGAGGTGTACCCTCCTGATGTGGATTCCAGTTAGCTGTGGGTCTGGGGTTCGAGTGGACAAGAGGAGCAGGCAGAAATAGATCAAAGGGAAGTCCGACATGCTTTGGCTGTGAGATGGCACATTGTGTAAATTCTGACAGGAGCTGTTAAAAGTGACTGTTTTAAGTTTCACTGGCGCTGCTTCAACACCCCCCCCCCCCCCCCCTCTCCCCAATCCCTCTCTCTCTCCCTCTCCCCTGTCCCCTCCCCCTGTCTTCTCTCCCCCCTCTCCTCCCTCACCCTCTCTCCCCTCAATCCCTCTCTCTCCTCCCCTCTCTTCTCTACCCCTCCTCACTCTCCCCCTCCTCCCTCTCCCCTCTCCCTCTCTTCCCCTCTCTTCTCTCTCCCCCTCCTCTCTCTCTCCTCAATCCCTCTCTCTCCTCCCCCCTCCTCCCTCCCATTTCCTCCCTCTCCCCACCTCCCTCTCTCTCTCCCTCTCCTCTCTCCCCACCTCTCTCTCTCCCCTCTCTCTCTCTCCACTCTTCCCCTCCTCTACCCCTCTCCTCTCCCCTCCCCCTCTTCTCTCTCCCCCTCTCCTCTCTCCCTGCCTCTCTCTCCCCCCTCTCTCTCCACTCTCCCCCTCCTCTCTACCCCTCTCCTCTCCCCCTCTCCCCTCCCCCTCTTCTATCTCCCCTCTCCTACCTCTCCCCTCTCCTCTCTCCTCTCTCCCCTGCCCCTCTCTCTCCCCCTCCCCTCCACCTCTCTCTCCACCCTCTCTCTCCCTCCTCTCTTCCCCTCCCCCTCTCTTCTCTCCTCTTTCCTCCTCTTCTCTCCCCTCCTCTCCCCCCCTCTCATCCTTCTCCTCCCCCCTTCCTCCTGCCAACCCCCCCATTTTTAGTTGCCCACCCTGAGCCTGTTAGCCCCATACTGTCGAAGCACTGAGTGCCCCACTTCAAGCATGAGTTTCAAATATTATATAATGGGTGCACTGAGGGGGAATTCAGAATGTCCAATTCACCTGACAAGCACGTCTTTCGGGACTTGTGGGAGGAAACCGGAGGAAACCCACGCAGACATGGGGAGAACGTGTAGACTCTGCATAGACAGTGACCCAAGCCGCGAATCAAACCTGGGACTCTGGAGCTGTGAAGCAACAGTGCTACCCATTATGCAAATTTGCTGCCCATAGAGGATCGCCTGGTACAGGAGAATGGGACACAGGAGGAGGATTGGACGTACAGGGGAATGGGGGATACAGGAGGATGTGGATACTGGAGGATTGGGGGGTACATGAGGATTGGACGTACAGGGGAATGGGGAATAGAGGAGGATGTGGATACTGGAGGATTGGGGGGTACATGAGGATTGGGCGTACAGGGGAATGGGGGATACAGGAACCCGGAGGATTGATCGTGTCGACTTGAAACGTGTTGTTGAATGTTCTGAAACCACAGATGAATTGGAGGCTGAGACTGGGGAGGGGAGCCGTGTTTAAATATCGCCACTTCTCAATGTGGTGGAGATCGATTCTTCTTGTTGCGGTTTCACTGTGTGGGAAATAGTGGAAGTGAATGTAGGTTTGAATAGCGAGCACTTGCTAAACCTCATCTCCACATAATACGGTTCATTACAGATGACTGACTGACACTGCCTCATTGTTTCACGACTTATTCTCTATTCTGTGAAATATTTCATTTCCCAAAAGCAATATTATTTGTTTCAGAACATTGAATGACCAGGCAATTTAATTTAAAGTTAAATTGGGAAAAAGTAATATCACAATTTTTTATTATTTGTAGGGGGGGTGGGGGGTGGAGAGATTTTATTGTGACAAGAGACATGTTAGTGAAAGCACTTTTGTGGTGATTTATTCCTTTCCTAGAGAGTATTACTCTGTTTAGAGCAGAGAAATTTGATAGATTGGGGGTGGGGGGAGGGGGGGTCTGGACAGAGTAGATAGGACAAAACTGTTCCCAAATGACAGTAGGGTTCAGAACCAGAACCAGAGGACATGGATTAAGGTGATTGACAAAAACGCCAAGGGCAACATGGGGATAAGTTATTTTTTAACCAGTTCAAACCTGGAATGCACTGCATCAGAGGGGTGGTGGAGGCAGATTCAACCGTGGCTTTCTTTTTTAAAGATAAATTTTGAGTATCCAATTATTATTTTCCAATTAAGCGGCAATTTAGCGTGGCCAATCCACCTGAGGGGCACATCTTTGAGCTGTGGGGGTGAGACCCACGCAGACACTGGGAGAATGTGAAAACTCCACACGGAGAGTGACCCAGGGCCAGGATCGAACCTGGGCCCTCAGTGCCATAGGTAGCAGTGCTAACCACAGAACCACCGTGCCTACCCCTCAACCATGGTTCTCGAAGAGAATTGGGTGTAGGACTGAAGAGGAAACAATAGCAGGAGTACAGGGTAAAGGCTGGGGTGGAGGGGCATTTTGGAATGGCTGGTTTGCTCTTGCAGAGTGCAGCATGGACGCAATGGGCTGAATGGCCTCCGTCGGTGCTATGACCATTCTGATTCTCCCCTCCTATGATTTTTTTTCCCCCTCCTCGCTTGACCTTCTTGATGGGATGGTCGCGCCTTTTCATGGTTACGCTTTGGAGACCGCTGAGGCCACCTGTTTGCTGGCCCATTTAAATGGCGCAGGAGATGTCAACGGCCCTTACCCTTCAGCACTGCCCGCGCCCGTCAAACAAACCACCATCTTCAACATTCACTCCCTCCATCACCGCCGCAGAGAGGTGGCCGTGTGTACCATCTACAAGATGCACTGCAGGAACTCAACAAGGCTCCCATCAAAACCCACAACCTCCACCACCTGCAAATTCCCCCCTCCAAGCCACCCGCCACCCCGACTTGGAAATATATTGGCTGTTCCTTTACTGTCGTTGGGTCCAAATCCTGGAACTCCCTCCCTAACAGCCCAGAGGGTATACCTACTCCATACAGACTGCAGCGGCTCAAGAAGGCGGCTCACCACCACGTCCTCCAGGGGCAATTAGGGATGGGCAGGCCCGTATTCCATGAATGAATAAATAAATAAGACGGTGACCTCTGACACTTAGCATTATTCACAGTAGGTGAAAGAAAAGTACAAATGCCACCTGAGCCCAGGAAGAGCCCGAGCGCAGCCACCCCCCTCCCCCCTCCCCCCTCCCCACCCCCTCCCCCCCCTCCCTCCCCCACCCCGTGTGTGAAATGACATGAAAATCGCTTATTGTCACAAATAGGCTTCAAATGAAGTTACCGTGAAAAGCCCCTAGTCGCCACATTCCGGCGCCTGTTCGGGCAGGCTGTGTTCTGTGGTATATGAAAGACTGGATTAGTAACATTCAGAAAGCCGGATGAGGGCCCAAGACGCATAGTTCAGGAAACCATTAAGGTTGAGGGGAAAATAAATCTATTGGGTATTAAATTTAATTTCTCGAAAAAATGCATTTGATGCAGATGGTAAACATTTCAGGTAAAAATAGCACCAAAATATAGTTTTTTTTTAGAAGTTTGTTTAAAAAGGGTATTAGAAATTTTTTATTAACAATCAGAACATGGAAACGTTTTGTAGCATGCATTCCAAATAATTTAACATTTAAGTATTAACTTTGTGATGTTGTATGTTTCAATGTATGCTTCAATGTACGTTTCTATGTATGTTTCTATGTACGTTTCTATGTATGTTTGTATGTTTCAATGTATGTTTCAATGTATGTTTCCATGTATGTTTCTATGCATGTTTCTATGTATGTTTCTATAGATGTAGTGAATATTATTGAGCCTGGGTTCGCAATGTTATCTGTCATTTTCTTTGGATTCCAAAGACATTTTCTCTCCCCTTGCCCCACCATGATGCCCAAGGGTCTGGAGAAGCGTTTGCCAGTGCAACCTCTGACCCAGCCCGAGTGAGGGAGGAGGTCATTTGCCCTTTGCCATCCCCTCTCCACTTCGGGGTTGTGTCCCTTGGCACCACGCAGCATTGTTTCGAGATGATTGGGTCACTGTCAGGCAGTGGTCGTTGGGGTGGGGTGGGGGGGGGGGGGGGGGGGGGGGGGTTGACAGCAAGTGGAGTACCTCGTCTTGCCACCCAACGTGCCAACTATCTATCCTCTCACCCCCTCCCCCCCCCCCCCCCCCCCCCCCCCATCTTGTTCTCTCCGTCCCTCATTCAGATTCTCCGCTGCCACCTCTCTCTCTACCATCTTCCCCTTCGCCGGGGCGAACCCCTGCCTTTTGAAGCCATAGACATCACCACAGAGCTGGCTTGTCGAACAGCGATTGACAATTAACTAGCAAGAGGAGTGCATCTGTACGGACAGAAGCAATGCTGCCAATTTCTCTTCTTCCCTTCCTCCTCCACCACCCCCACCCCCCCCCCCCCCCCCCCGGCTCATCACACTGGCCCTCTGCTGCCATCTGGTCTGCCATCTACCAGCCCAGCGCTGTGCAGTTCAGCGAATGACAACATCCAACACAACTCCGCACAAGCCACTAAACAAATGAGTGGGTCGACGCAAAAGTTTTCTTTTTCGCCTGTAAGGAAAAAAAAAGGGGGGGGGGAAGAAAAAAAATATATAGCCAAGCAGACGGTGATGCTAAATGTCACAGAATCCGAGCAGATCATCTCCACCTCAATCCATACTGCGGTGCATAACGTGGCGTTATTCTGACCATCTGTTTAAATGCTAGCATGCTGCAAAGCTACACACCATAAATACACACACACTCTCTCTGCGTCCCTCTCGCTCCCACAATGACAAGGAGCCTCCTAACATAAATGGGACCTGCATCAGCATCAGTGGCCAGGTCTAGTTCTGCCAGAATGCCCTCCACCCTGGAGTTGCGAGCAAGTCAACAACGCCTTTCCAGAAGTCACTTCATCCTTCCCCTTTTTCAGTTTTACGACCTTGCGCTGTCATTCTGTAGCAGGAACCGAACTAACCGTTCAGCATTTCTGATTGTTGTGGCATTGTTTCCCCCTCCCACCCCCAAGGAGCTTTGTTACCCTTGCAAGAGAGGAGGGATTGTTGCTGAGGGAGGCATTGTTGGGGGGTTTGGAAAGCTTGGGTTGAAGGGAGATGGGGGGGGGGGGGGGGGGGGGGAGCTCTTTACTGGGCAGACGAAACCTCGCCAACAGCCAGAAACACCATTAAAAGCTGCCACTATCCGGGAGTGCACGGGAGCAGATAGATTCCCTAATATGGAACCACCTGACCTGATGCAGCTGCCGCTGGAGCATCCCAGTGGATGCAGCGGCAATAATTTAAATAGTAAATTTTGTATATTAACAAAATCAGCCTGACACATGGGCAAATGGAGGCAATGAGGTAATCTCATGCGCTCTGATTAGAAATGGCAAAGTCTTGTTTCTCTGCCAGTCTCTGCAGGCTGGCACAGGAGGGACTTAAAGGGACAGGATCGTTCAGGTCTCGCCTGTACCATCGCTACCTTTATTGTGTGTGTGTGTGTGTGGTGGTGGGGGGGGGGGGGGGGGGGGGAATGTTTGAAACGGTGCCATAAAGCACACAGAACATAACATACCCTGAGAGATTTCGATCAGGCCCAGGTTGAATATTGGAGGGAAAAAAAAGACATTGCAAAAATTTACACACAGCATCCCTACAGGGCAGGAGGAGGCCATTCGGTCCATCGAGTCTGTACCGACCCTTCGAAAGAGCGCCTCCAAACCCGACCCACTCCCCCGGCCCCATTCTAACCCCACCAAACCTGCACAACGTTGGGCACTAAGGGGCAATTTTAGCGCGGCCGATCCGCCTAACCTGCACATCTTTGTGGGAGGAAACCGGAGCACCCGGAGGAAACCCACGCAGACACATGGGAGAATGTGTAGACTTCGCACAGACAGTGACCCGAGGTCGGAATCGAACCCGGGTCCCTGGCGCTGTGAGGCAGCGGTGCTAACCACTGTGCCACCGTGCCGCCAGCATTTAGGAGAGAGATGAGGAGAAAGTTATTCACTGTGGGAGTGGCCGTTCGGCCTGTGGAATTCATTACCACAGAAAGCAGTTGAGCCCAAAATATTGTATGTTTTGAAGAAGCAGTTGTCGGGCGGAAGGGAATCAAAGGATATGGCGGGGTGGGGTGGTGAAGGCGGGATCAGGTTATTGAGTTGTATGATCATAATGAATGGCGGAGCAGGCTCGAAGGGCCAAATGGCCTCCTCCTGTTCCTATTTTCTATGTTTCTATGTAGCACCTTTCAGCCATCGAGTGCTGTTCCGGCTCTCTCAGGAATTGCGCCTGTGTTCCCGAATAATTATCAAAGGTGAGGTGAGACGCAGTTACATGTCCTGGATTTCACCTCCGTAATTCGGGATTGTGAAGGGAAAACGAGGAGCGCCTCTGGACGGGTCTGTCCCGTTCACTTCCCAGCAGCCTCAGGAGAGGCCAAGGCAGCTGGTCCTGCAGCAGCCGATATTCAGGTCCTGCAGCAGCCGATATATAACGCTCGAGAGTAAGGAATATGTGACCACCTGTGTCTAGCCTCTCACCTCATCTCTCTCGCAGACAAAAATCAACCTTTTTTGTCTCTCTCTTCACTCATTTGAACGTTCGACGTTTTGAAGCTCCACATTTTTAAAATGCTTTCGTGGGATGGGGGGGGGGGGCAACATTCATTGCCACACCACATCAGAGGGCAGTTCGGAATCAACCACATTGCTGTGGGCCTGGAGTCACATGTAGGCCAGACCGGATAAGGACAGCAGATTTCCTTCCCTGAAGGGACATTTGTGAACCAGTTGGGTTTTTAACAACAATATTTGTCACAGTCACCACTAAATACCAAATTTTATGAAGTGAATTTAAATTCCACAATCTGCCCTGGTGGGATTTGAACCCATGTCCCCAGAGCATCAGGCTGGGCCTCAGGATTACTCATCCAGTGACATTACCACCGCACCATCGACTCTTGCGATCGTCACTCTGGATTGGATTTGTTTGTTGTCACGTGTACCGAGGTACAGTGAAAAGTACTTTTCTGCGAGCAGCTCAACAGGTCATTCAGTACATGGGAAGAAAAGGGAATAAAAGAAAATACATAGTAGGGCAACACAAGATATACAATGTAACTACATAAGCACCGGCATCGGATGAAGCATACAGGGGTGTAGTGTTAATGAGGTCAGTCCATAAGAGGGTCATTTAGGAGTCTGGTAAGAGCGGGGAAGAAGTTGCTTTTGAGTCTGTTCGTGCATGCTCTCGGACTTCTGTGTCGCCTGACTGATAGAAGAAGTTGGAAAAGTGAGTAAGCCGGGTGGGAGGGGTCTTTGATTATGCTGCCCGCTTTCCGCCAGGCAGCGGGAGGTGTAGATGGAGTCAATGGATGGGAGGCAGGTTCGTGTGATGGACTGGGCCGTGTTCACGACTCTCTGAAGTTCCTTGCGGTCCTGGGCCGGGCAGTTGCCATACCCAGGCTGTGATGCAGCCAGATAGGATGCTTTCTATGGTGCATCTGTAAAAGTTGGTAAGGGTTAATGTGGACGTGCCGAATTTCCTTAGTTTCCTGAGGAAGTATAGGCGCTGTTGTGCTTTCTTGGTGGTAGCGTCGACCAGGTGGGTGGACCAGGACAGATTTTTGGAGATGTGCACCCCTAGGAATTTGAAACTGCTCACCATCTCTACCTCGGCTCCGTTGATGCTGACAGGGTTGTGTACAGAACTTTGCTTCCTGAAGTCAATGACCAGCTCTTTAGTTTTGCTGGCATTGAGGGAGAGATTGTTGTCGCTGCACCACTCCTGTTCGAACCAAGCATAGAATGCATTGAGTTCATCGGGGAGGGGTGTTGCCAGAGATACTGCTCGGCTTCGCTTTGTAGCCCGTTATGTTGTTTAGTCCTTGCCACAACCGTCGAGGGTCTGTCTGTGATTCTAGCTTGGTTTGATATTCTCTCTTGGCATCTCGGATGGCTTTGCGGAGGTCGTACCTGGATTTCTTGGATAGGTCAGGGTCGTCTGAATTGAACGCCTCAGATATGTCCTTCAGTAGGGAGTCAAACTCGTGATTGAGCCATGGGTTTCCGGTTGGGGAACGTACGTACTGCTTCCTTTGGCACGCAGTTGTCCACACATTTGCTGATGAAGTCTGTGACGGTGGTGGCATACTCGTTTAAGTGGTCGCTGAGTTCTTAAATATGGACCAGTCCACTGTCTCTAAGCAGTCACGTAAGAGCTCTTCTGTTTCCTTGGACCAGCATTGCACAACCTTCTTAGCTGGAGTCTCCTGCTTGAGTTTCTGCTTGTATGCCGGGAGAAGGAGCACAGTCTTATGGTCTGATTTCCCAAAGTGCAGTCGGGGGATGGAACGGTAGGCGCCCTTGATTTTTGAGTAGCAGTGGTCAAGAATGTTGTCGCCCCTGGTGGGACAGGAGATGAGCTGGTGGAATTTTGGCAGTACACTCTTGAGGTTGGCCTTGTTGAAGTCTCCGGCCACGATTGACAAGGCCTCCGGATGTTCTGTTTCATAGTTGTTTATAATTGTGTACAGTTCATCTGAATCCTTTTCCACTATGTGTCAGCTGCAGCTCAGTGCGTGGCATCTCTTGCCTCTTTAGTCAGAAGATTATGGTTTGAAGTTCCGCTGCAGAGATTTGAGCACAGAGATCATAGCGGACATTTTGAAGAGGACTGGGGGAGTTCTTTCCAAGGTCCAATATTTATCTCTTCATCAGCATCACCAAAAAAATGATTATCCAGCAATTATCACTTGGAATTGGCTGCTGTGCTTCCCTACATTACCACAGTGACGGCTTAATTGGCGACAAAGTGTTTTACAATGACCCGACTCCATGAAAAGCCCTAATGCAAGTCCTTCCTTTCAAATCCTTATTTTTGTTGAATGCGCAGTGCACTGAAATTTAACTTCGCACTTTCTACCACAGGACTGCGAAAGTTCAAAGGCTTTAATAATTATTATTATTATTAGTGTCGCAAGCAGGCTGACGGTAACACTGCAATGAAGTTACTGCAAATCCCCCAGTCGCCTCATTTCGGTGCCTGTTCGGGTACACGGAGGGAGAATTCAGAATGTCTAATTCACCTAACAAGCACGTCTTTCAGGACTTGTGGGAGGAAACCGGAGCGCCGAAGGAAACCCACGCAGACACGGGAAGACTCCGCACAGACAGTGACCCAAGCCGAGAATCGTACCCAGGTCCCTGAAGCAACAGTGCTAACCACTGTGCTACCGTACCGCCCATAGTTTGCAATGGCGGACTTACACTTTGGGGGTGGGGGTCCCAAGACCCTCTTCTCCAATGACATCACGCCCCTCACCCCACAGATGTCATGCCCCTCCCACTGGCATCACGCCCCCCCCCAACCCCGCCCACCCTCGCCCCACAGGGCGCAAGCCAAAAAAAGTGATCACTGGTGAAGTGGAATTTAACGTGCAAAGATATGAATAATTGCTGAATTGAAATCCGGGCTTGCTCTTGTCAGAAGGAGGGTAAAGATGGTCAATATTGCGATTTGTGCCTTGAGGCGAGCAAAGATGGAACTTGTTGATGTGCAGCGAGATGGAAAAATCAGCCGACCACATCACCGCAGCACAGGCCAGTGAAGGACACAATGAGCTAGTCCAGTGCAGGAGCAATCAACAAGATGCACACGCTGCCATTCACTATATTTCACAGAGTCGCATTCGGTTTCAAAAGCTAATTTTCTGACGTCCTGTCACAAAGTCAAAGAAGCTATGGCTTCAAATTCACCGGAGTGGACGGTTCAGTGGGCCCATGTTCAGTATCCGTGGCTCTATCAGCATGTGACCAGTTCTATCAGACCAGCAATAGTCCACTTTGAAATACAGAATTTAAACAAGAGAATATGGATGACTGACCGATTTTAAAGCTTTCTCTTTGCTTCTTCCCTTGTTGGCATGGCATGTTAGAACGCTTTTTCTCCATACTTCTTTTTTCACAAAATCACCAATTGCATCGCCGTAGGTAAAATCTTGCAGTCGCGACATTTGTTTTGGTGGATACATTTAGAGTATCCAATTACTTTTTTTCCCCAATTAAAGGACAATTTAGTGTGGCCAATCCACCTATCTTGCACATCTTTTGGGTTGTGGGGGTGAGACCCATATAGACACAGGGAGAATGTGCAAGCTCCACACAGACGATGACCCAGGGCCGGGATCGAACCTGGGATCTCGGCGTCGTGAGGCAGCAGTGCTAACCACTCCGTCAGTGTGCTGCCCTGCAGTTGCACTTTCAATCATCAATATTGCTGAACTTGTCCAATGTTCCTGACTCATCGTACTTCGTAAATATTTTTTAACTCTCTTCGGTACAGAAAAAGAATGTTCGCCGGAAACATTTGTGACAGGTACTATTAAAATCATGGTCAGAACGGTTTCCACATTTGGAACGGGTTGACTTTGAGTCTGTACAAATCAGCTAGTGATCCCAAAGCACAGAGCTCATCATTATCGGTGAAGGGAATTAATTTTTTCACTTCACCTTCAAAACGATTTGTATTTACGTCCTCCTGGTGGAATTCGCTTAATTTCTCACTGCACTGGCTTTTGGCATTCTACTTCAAACTTCTGTCGAAAAGCACACAAAATAAATCAACAGTTATCTTCAGCGATTCAGTTCTACTCTGCACCTTTATTGCGTCACAAATAACATTGACAGTCTCAATGGTGACCTTCTCTTTCCCTTTGAAAGTGAATTCATTGTCTCCAGTTTAATCGGAAATTAACTTTCTATGTCACGTACGTTGCTCATCATCAGAGGGACCTGAGGTTTTGCTAATGTTAGCACCTCTGCATCCACTGAACCATAGTAATTTCCAACTTTTATGACAAAACTTTTAACAGCGGCTAACAATTATGCAGCATTCAATACAGTTGTATTAAAATTTTGCAACAATTTCTGACAGCATTAATTCTTTGGTTCATCAAACCAGTAAAAGCAGCAATATTGTCCTTTTCAAGCTTCTCCACTGAGGACTTTGCTTCAGCTTTCTCACGTGATTTTAAAAAAAATTTGAAGTGACTATGTCTGATAAGATTTCCTTTATATCAACAAAATTCATTTTCGTAGCCAAAACAGCACTTGCACAAGTGCCACAAATTATTTTGACTATCTAATGTTATCCATTTGCCTGCTCCAAGCATGATTGCAACATATTCCACCAGTGCGTGGAAATAGAAACGAAAAAGCATACGCATTTTGAACAAAGTGAAAAATAGGTACAGCTGCCTCACAGGATTCAGCTGCAGCATTGCAGATTAAATTTAAGGAGCGACTGGAACATGGGATGAATAATGCACAGGGCGAGCATTGTTCAGTATTGCTTGTAGACCTGAATATTTTCCTGCTACATTTGCAGCATTATTGAAGCTCTGCGTATGACAATTTTTGATGCCCACACCTAAATTTGCAATGATTTCCAAACAGTTGTCTCCAGACACGCTGAAGTGTGGGATTGTCGCTGGACAAAACAAAGAAATTGCTCTACAACTTCACCATCGCTGGTCATATATCTTAAACTTAAAGTTAATCGGTCCAGGTGACTCACATTTGGTGTTGAATCCACTATTGTGGAAAAAGCATTTGGCATCTTTGACTTCATTAGTGAATTGGTTTCTGAGCCGATCTATCATTACAGTGACAAAATCATCATAGAGTCTATGCATTAAAAAGTTCATCTCCTCTGAGACACAATCCAGTCCAAAGATGTGCAGGTTAGGTGGATTGACCATGCTAAATTGCCCCTTAGTGTCCAGGGATGTGCCGGTTAGATTGCGGGGCTATGGGGATAGGGCGGGGTGAACATGGGTATAGTGCTCATTCGAAGGGTCGGTGCAGACTCGATGGGCCAAAAGGCCTCGTTCTGCATTGTAGGGATTCTATGATTCTAATATTGACAACTTTTAAAATGCTCTTTGTGAAGCTCATTAAATTCACTGAGATATTCAAGGCAGACTAAAGAATGACCTCTTCGAGTTGACAATGATGGCTCATCATGTCCTCTTTGAGGCATTCACAAAGAAGACAGCAGTTTGACCATGTCAACAACACTTTTCTCCAATGAGAACACTTCTTTCCATAGGAACATAGGAAGAGGAATAGGCCATTCAGCCCCTCAGGCCTATCCCACCATTCAACGAGATCAGGGTCTGTGACCTAACACCATACACCTGCCTTTGGCCCATATCTCTTAATATCTTTGCTGAACAAAAATCTTTCCCTCTCCGATTTAAAATTAACAACTGTTCTAGCTTCAACTGCTGTTTGTGGGAGAGAGTTCTAAACCACGAGCAACCTTTGAGCGAAGAAGTTCTTCCTAATATCTCTGAACGGTCTGGCCCTAATTTTTAGACTATGCACCTAGTTTTAGAATCACCAATTAGTGGAAATAGTTTATCTTTATCTATCCTGTCTTTTCCCGTTAATATCTTGAATACTTAGATCAGATCAATCTTTAACCTTCTAAATTCTAGCAAAAACAGATCTAATTTGAGTAATCTCTCTTTGTAACTCAACCCCTGTAATTCAGGTATTATTTTGGTAAACCTACGTTGCACTCCGTCCAAGGCCAACATATCCTTCCTAAGAACAGCTCACAGTGACTCCAAGTGCCGTCTAGCCAGGGTTTTAGAACATAGAACATAGAACATAGAACAGTACAGCACAGAACAGGCCCTTTGGCCCTCGATGTTGTGCCGAGCAATGATCACCCTACTCAAACCCACGTGTCCACCCTATACCCGTAACCCAACAACCCCCCCTTAACCTTACTTTTTAGGACACTACGGGCAACTTAGCATGGCCAATCCACCTAACCCGCACATCTTTGGACTGTGGGAGGAAACCGGAGCACCCGGAGGAAACCCACGCACAGACGGGGAGGACGTGCAGACTCCGCACAAACAGTGACCCAGCCGGGAATCGAACCTGGGACCCTGGAGCTGTGAAGCATTTATGCTAACCACCATGCTACCGTGCTGCCCCTTTGGTATAGGTATAGCATAGCCCCTGTGTCTTTATACTCCAATCCTCTTGATATATAGGCTAGCAATCCATTAGCCCACCTAGTCTGTCACTGTCTCCTTGCAATGTTAAGCTATCATCTAGGCTTTCTACAATGTCACCCAACTTTGTATGATCAGCAAATTTGGATATCTGACTTTCTATGCCATCATCCAAGTCATTAATGAATAGTGTGAATAATTGAGGTCCCATCACAGACCCCCGTGGTACACCACTAGTCACCCCCTGCCAGTTAGAATAATTACCCATTATCCCCACTCTCGGTCACCTGCCACTCAACCAATTTCCTAACTATGTCAATAATTTGCCCTCAACTCCATGCGCTTCCACCTCAGTTAACAGCCTCAAACTGAGCCAAGAACGCCGCATCAAATCCTCCAAATAATCTACGTTTTGGAAGTTTCGTGACGAGCAATATCTCTTCCAACATTTCCCCAGTGAGAGTACCAGTCGGTGAATGCTTGTTTTCCTTTACGAGGGTCGGGAAATCATTTGCAAACGTTACAGTAGACAGCCTTGGAGGTTTGCAGAAAAAAAATCGATCAATTTCCAGTTTCCGCCATCGCATTTCACTTCACCTCAGAAAATGGGACGTATGAAGTTGTCTGGCCTGCTTTCGGCCTCCAGTCTCCGAACACTTTTTCAAGTTATCTAGTTTATTTATTGAGAAATATCCTACCATACCCAGCGGAACATATTTTGACCATAAGGCAATGTCTTCAGGGTAGGTTTCTTCCCTCGCAAGAAATATTGTGCAGTTCCGCTGCCATTTTAGATTCCACATTTTCAAGTTTCACCGGAATTCGGCAAGTCTAAGTCATCAGATAATTCACCCATGTCTTTGGTGGGAGAGGATGAATGTCCAGTTTGTGCACTGTTCAATACTTCAAACTTTTAAAAGTAGATTTACAAACTGTTTCTGGCCGAGGTTCGTCCCCTTGCCTTGTCTTCAGTTGTCTGCGTTTTCGGCTGCCAGATTGATAGCGTCGCTTCAGATTAACCGACCTTTCTTGAGTTTGATGAACATGAATTTGCTGAAAGGGCAGGATTTTCTTTCGCCATCCTCTGCCCTGGGGGTCGAGTCACTCCCACTTTCTCTGCTGCTTGACGCCAGACATCCCGAGACCCGATTGGCTGGCTGGCTCACTCACCACTTCCCTCGTGGCTTTTTTTTGCCAATTGGTCCGGCCAATCCTTGTTCGATCTCGGCCCCGGGTCACTGTCCGTGTGGAGTTTGCACATTCTCTCCGTGTCTGCGTGGGTTTCGCCCCCACAACCCAAAGATGTTCAGGTAAGGTGGATTGACCACGCTAAATTGGCCCTTCATTGGAAAAAAAGAAGTGGTCACTCTAAATTTTTTTTTAAAGTAAACAGAGGAGATATAGAACATACAGTGCAGAAGGAGGCCATTTGGCCCATCGCGTCTGCACCGACCCACTTAAGCCCTCACCTCCACCCTATCCCCTTAACGCAATAACCCTTCCTAACTTTTTTGGACATTAAGGGCAATTTAGCATGGCCAATCCACCTAACCTGCACATCTTTGGACTGTGGGAGGAAACCAGAGCACCCGGAGGAAACCCACGCAGACACGGGGAGAACGTGCAGACTCCGCACAGACAGTGTGCTAGCAGGGAATTGAACCTGGAACCCCGGCGCTGTGAAGCCACAGTGCTAACCACTGTGCTACCATGTCACCTTGGCCTTGACTCTCTCCCTCCGAGTCACCTCAGAGTTCTGTAGTGTTTCCTTGCTCTAAGGGGAATCGACCAATCAGAGTCTGATGTCGCTCGGCATTGACTGCTGATAGGCTCAACAAATACAAATGAGCCTATTTGATTGGTGTCCACAGACACTGGCTGGATCAGGGCTCCCCCATTTGTTGGGGCCTTCTGCCTAGGCATGGCCTCTTTCATTGTAAATCCACCTCTATTTGCTTCATTCATTGTTCTATCCCTCCTGCAACCTTCAGCCTGTTCGACCCACCAATCGCTATGTCTTTTGGACAATAATAAACTTGGCAAAGTGGAAAAGGGGACTTCAGCACATAATTTAGACTGACATTTGTGGAGGCGTGCTGCGCTGTCAGAGACGCCGTTTTCAACCCTTCATTAATTTTCTTCTTCATTTTCTAAATTTTAATCTCAGTTAATTGTAGTCAGCATTAGGAATATTAAAATCACTTTAAGCCATGGTTAAGGTGGATTTATTCAAATCGCCAAATAATATAACATACGATGGGGGAGGTGGTTATTTTGGGGGTGGGGGTTTGGTGGCTTGTAATTCAGATGGAATCAATAGATTGCAGGGAAGGTTAGATAGGTTAGGCCTGTTTGTTGGGGCTGCCATTTAATATGGACATATGGAGTTTGGAAAGTTGCAGGAGTCCGCCTGCAAAATGGTGAATGAAGAAGTCAACTTGGAGGAGAGTAAGCAATTTGTCACTAAAAGTGTGCACACCGTGTGAGATTCTAATAGGGGACGCAGCTGGAATTTTAAGCAAGAATCTGAATGGATAGTCTGGTTGACTGAGACTCTGTAAAGAAGGTAAAGAAGGCAAATGATATGTTGGCCTCCATAGCGAGAGGTTTTGAGTATAGAAGCAGGGATGTCTTGCTGCAACTATACAGGGCCTTGGTGAGGCCACACCTGGAGTATTGTGTGCAGTTCTGGTCCCCTTATCTGAGGAAGGATGTTCTTGCTCTAGAGGGAGTGCAGCGAAGGTTTACCAGGCTGATTCCTGGGATGGCGGGACTGACGTACGAGGAGATATTGAGTCGGTTAGGATCGTATTCAATGAAGTTCAAAAGAAAGAGGGGGATGTCATGGAAACCTATAAAATTCTAACGGGACTGGACAGGGTAGATGCAGGAAGGATGTTCCCGATGGTGGGTTTGTCCAGAACCAGGGGTCACAGTCTGAGAATACAGGCTCAGGAGAAACTTTCTTTCTCTCTCTGTTTCTCTCTCTTGCCTCCTTGCCTACAATGTACAGCCTCTTTGGGTTTTGTTGAAACAATCTTTGTGTGACTCTGACCACTGCTACTCAATATCTTCTTTCATCGGCTATGAGTCATAGAGTTTTACAGCACAGGGGGTGTGCTCTTGTGGGTTTGCGATGTGTTCTGACATCTGAGGAATGAAAGGACCAATGTTCCTTCTCCACTCTTTCTTGCCTTTTGGGCCTTCCGTCTCAGAGATCCCTGTGACTTTCTCAAGACCTGACTCCATCAGATGCGTGCACCACGCTGAAGAACTAAAAACTCTGGCACTTGCACACTTGTTTACATTTAGTTTGATTTCAGTCTTCCTGGTTCTCTCCGTGGCTTCATGTCGGCGATGGTCATGATCTCCTTCATTTACGTCAGAGGCCTGGATACCATCTGCTGTGCCAACTGCTCCTTTGCATCTCCCGTGTGCCTTGTCTACTTTCTGCTGGAATGCACCCCGGCTCACTTTAAGAACAAAAAGTAGATGCAGTCATTTGTCCTGTCCAATTGGTGTGTTGAACGTTGACAACAGCGAAGACTCCTCGTCAAGATTTATAGTCGAGCAACCGTTTCTGGAAATTAACCTGATGAAACCGTTTGCCCCTAGCAGTGCTGGTGCGACCCTCTTCCAGTGTTGGAATAGTTATTTTGCTTGATTAAACTCTTTGGAAATTAAGCAAGTTTTAGGGCAGCACGGTGGCACAGTGGTTAGCATTGTTGCCTATGGCGCCGAGGTCCCAGGTTCGAATCCCGGCCCTGGGTCACTGTCTGTGTGGAGTTTGTACATTCTCCCCGTGTCTGCGTGGGTTTCGTACCCCACAACCCAAAAAAGATGTGCAGGGTAGGTGGATTGGCCACGCTAAATTGCCCCTTAAATTGGAAAAAATAATTGGGTACACTAAATTTATTTTTTTTAAAAGCAAGTTCTGAGGTGTCCATTTGGCTTCTGTCTTATCGTAGTAGAATTCACTCAGTCTGTGGGCAGCACGGTGGCCTAGTGGTTAGCACAGCTGCCTCACGGCGCTGAGGTCCCAGGTTCGATCCCGGCTCTGGGTCACTGTCCGTGTGGAGTTTGCACATTCTCCCCGTGTCTGCATGGGTTTTGCCCCCACGACCCAAAAATGTGCAGAGTAGGTGGATTGGCCACGCTAAATTGCCCCTTAATTGGAAAAAATAATTGGGTAATCTAAATTTATTTTTAAAAAAGAATTCACTCAGTCTGTAGACCTCGTGGTTCTGGTGATCACCTTCTTTTCTCCCATCTGTTGGATCTCTCTTTCGAGATATACTTTCAGTTCTATTGGTCTTTTGCATTGAATTATTGGCCTCATTAGTCGGCCAATAGTGACGCGGTATTTAAAATCTTCAAAGTTTCCAACCATCTCATCAAAACCTGTTTCCACAGCGTGACGGTGGCGCAGGTCGGACTTTTGTGTGTTTCTGAAACAACTATTCCCTCATGGCTTGAGGGACATGGCACCACATCATGCATAGCCACACTGACACACACAAAGGCAAACTTTTAAAAAATAAGTTTAGAGTACCCAATTATTTCTTTTCCACTGCGCCACTGTGCCGCCTATCAAAACTGTCTGGGTACATTTGTACCAGATGTTTCTTGCTTCTGATTGGAGGGCATGTTTCAATGGGTGCATTACCTTCAACCCTCAATGCTGGCCTCATGGCTGTTTGAGCTGCTCGCAGAAAAATACTTTTCACTGTACCTCGGCACACGTGACAATAAACAAATCGAATCCAATGGCTTTTAGTGACATAGGCTGCAGCCCTTCACATGAATCAACCCCAGGTATAGCAAGATCATCTGCTTCAGTGATACAGCATACAGTTAATATTTTTTCCTCTTGTGCGTCCTTCCAATTAGGGCTGTTCCTCACTGACTGATCCCAGTTACCCTGTAGACCATGACGTTGCTGTGTTTCTGAGCACCTTGCTTTGGGCAACCATGTTCTTGCAAGTTTTCAGGAAAGATCTACTGGTGGAATCTGAGTGGGAAGATGCTACTCCGTGCTCTGGCATTAAGTTTTCGGTTCAGATTTACGGCTTGGGGCTTATTTCTCGCCCTCTTCCGGATCTTAAAGCTTGTGGGAATCCCTTTTCGCTGGGAACAGTCACATTATTTGTCCAGTTGTTTGGTTCCTATGCTTATTATGTCCAAATATATCGTTAACTTTCAGGGTCAGGACATTTTTGTTTTTACTTCTCGTTCGCCCAGTTGCTTTTGCTCTCATTTATCACCTTCTTTCTCTTTTTCAGCGATTGGGCTTTCCACAAGTTCTGCAATTTGATCCATATGCAGGATATTTCCTGCTGTTTAGAATTTCATGTGGTCATCCACAACTTTTACCCATCTTTCTGTCTGTCTGGCGTGCATTCATTGGCTGCTGTTTTGCTGGATGAACCCTGTTGCCTTTCCCTTGTTTGGGTGGTCAGCATCTACGTACTCATGGCTTCATTTACTCTGGCAGTATTTATGACCTGCGGTACTGTGAGCTTATCCTTTCTAGTTCATTCTTTTTGTAATTCTGGGTGTGCGCGGAGCCCCACATGAGCAGATCGAGCAGCCTTTCATCTGTGTCCTTCAGTTTACGTTTTCTGGCTGCCACGTTTCAACCTGGTTACGAACATGTCGACAGGCTCACCTGATTCCTGCCTCAGGCCTTGAACTTCATCTCAGTAGGGTTTGACTTTGGCTGGAGATAGGGGCCTATTTTTCAAATCTGTTTGTTTGGATTTCAGCTGTCGTCTCCACTCTGCTCCCCGGGGGTGGAGGGGAAACAAATTTCACCCCTTCCCGCCCTTTTTCTGCTTCACTAGTGCCCTTTAGGGAGTTACTGACTGTCAGTCCATTTGTTTGAATCTCTTAATTGCCTCTACGGCATCACTCTCACAAATTTCTACAGATGTGCGATAGAGAGCATCCTATCCGGCTGCATCACAGCCTGGGTATGGCAACTGCTCGGCCCAAGATCGCAAGAAACTGGTGAATTCAGCCCAATGCATCACACAAGCTTGCCACCCCCACATTGATTCTGTCTACACCTCCCGCTGCCTCAGGAAGGCAGACAGCATTATCAGAGACCCCTCCCACCCAGGCATTGCCCTCTTCCAGACCCTTCCATCAGGCAGAAGATACAGAAGTCTGATGACCCATACATCCAGACATAGGAACAGCTTCTTCCCCACAGCTACCAGACTCCTCAACGACTCTCCCTCGGACTGATCTGTTCCCTGTAAGAACACTATTCATGACGCCCTATGCTGCTCTTGCTCATGTATTTGCTTTGTTTGGCCCCTTGTTCCGCACTGTAACCAATCACTGTCTGTCGATGTACCATTTGTCAATGTTCTCTGTTGATTATTCTTTTTGCCTACTATGTACGTACTGTGCACGTTCCCTCGGCCGCAGAAAAATACTTTTCACTGTACCTCGGTACATGTCAAATGAAATGAAATGAAAATCGCTTATTGTCACGAGTAGGCTTCAATGAAGTTACTGTGAAAAGCCCCTAGTCGCCACATTCCGGCGCCTGTTCGGGGAGGCTGGTACGGGAATTGAACCGTGCTGCTGGCCTGCCTTGGTCTGCTTTAAAAGCCAGCGATTTAGCCCAGTGTGCTAAACCAGCCCCATGTGACAATAAATCAAATCAAATCAATTGATCTCACCAAACAAGGCTATGGGAAGTGCTGGAGAATAAGATTAGAATGCTGAGGTGGTTGTTTATGAGTGGTGCAGACACAATAGAACATAGAACATAGAACAGTACAGCACAGAACAGGCCCTTCGGCCCTCAATGTTGTGCCGAGCCATAATCACCCTACTCAAACCCACGTATCCACCCTATACCCGTAACCTAACAACCCCCCTTTAACCTTACTTTTATTAGGACACTACGGGCAATTTAGCATGGCCAATCCACCTAACCCGCACATCTTTGGACTGTGGGAGGAAACCGGAGCACCCGGAGGAAACCCACGCACACAGGGGGAGGACGTGCAGACTCCACACAGACAGTGACCCAGCCGGGAATCGAACCTGGGACCCTGGAGCTGTGAAGCAGTTATGCTAACCACCATGCTACCCTGCTGCCCCTGGGCCTCTATGACCCGCTGACTCAATTCACCATAGGCAGAAGCTGTGTGTTCAGTGCCGTGATAGGGGATATTTTGTTTCTCCATGATACCCTCAATTCTGCCCTTTCTTTCTAGCCCGAGTTTCGGGATGATTGAATTATGATTCAGTACTAAATTCACGTAAACCGTTTGGGTCTTTGCTCACAGACAATCCGCCACCAGCCCTTCCAGTTCCCATAAGTTAGAAATAATCGCACTTCAGGTCCAAAATGCTGGGGCTCCATTGTGTGTCCAGCCTGACTTGGAAACATAATTGCCGTTCCCTTTACTGTCCGTGGGTCAAAAGCCCGGAACAACCTCCTTAAAAGCATCATGGGCATTCCCACAAGAGGGGGACTGTGGAGGGTCAAGAAGGCAGCCCACCCCCACTTTATCACAGGCAATCAGGGATGGGCAATAGAGACCGGCCTAGCCAGCGATGCTCACATCCCATGAATGAATAATAAAGAAAAAATATATTTCTATCAGCTCCCCGCATGGCTGGAGAACTGATTTGCTGCTACCTGGCACATGACTGTCGTGCAGCAGCAATGGTGGCACCCCAGATGCACATTCCCATGACAATTAGTTCCTAGTTCTGTGAGTAATATAACAAGCCACTGGCCTCACCGGCTCAAGCTCAGGGAGTCGGGCTGTGAGGACCCAGCGACTCGCACCAGTAACATGAACTCCGCTCTCTAAGACCCCCTACTTGAAATGAAAATGAAATGAAAATCGCTTATTGTCACGAGTAGGCTTCAAATGAAGTGACTGTGAAAAGCCCCTAGTCGCCACATTTCGGCGCCTGTCCGGGGAGGCTGTTACGGGAATCGAACCGTGCTGCTGGCCTGCTTGGTCTGCTTTCAAAGCCAGCGATTTTGGGCCTCAGGGATATGATAAGGCCTGAGACAGGAAGCAGAGATCTACTTGAATCATACTGTGGATGGGAGTACCCAGTTACATGGAGAGATTGGGAAACCCTGGTATTAATCTCTTTAGAGCGAAGAAGGGAGGTTTAACAGAAGCGTTTAATATTATAAGTTGTTTTGATAAAACAACCAGGAATTGTTTCTACTGGTGACCCAGAGGGCGCACGTTTGAGATAACTGGGAAATGATGGAGTCTGGTAGCGTAGTACTAGTGCTACTAGTCTAGTAATGCAGATGGTTGAGTTCATGTACTGGAGGCTGAGTCCAGTGGTGTAGCGGTATTGTCACTAGGCATAGTAATCCACTGACCCAGCGTATTGCTATGTGGAGCTAGGTTCGAATCCCACCTTGGTAGAATTCGATACAAAAATCGGTTTGCCATTAAGTCATCGAAAAAAAAACCCCTATCAGCTCACCATTACCCTCCTGGGAGGGAAAGCTGTCAGCCTTACCTGGTCTGGCCTAGACGTGACTCCAGGCCCACAGCAAATGTGGTTGACTCGCAACTGCCACACTGTGCAAGGGCAATTAGGGATGGGCAACAAATGCAGGCTTTGTCAGAAGCACGCACATCCCAAAAACAAAAGAAGGAGCAGAGTTGGCAATGAGGGGACTGGTTGCACGCAACAGGGTTGGTGCGATTGGGAGTGTGCTGCCTGAAAGCATGGGGGGGGGGGGTTAGTAGATGCCGTCGTAATTTTCGAAGGGGAATCGTGAAGCTAAAAAAAAAACATTGCAGAGGTATGGGGGAAAGAGTGGTGGGTGGGGAGGGGGGCAGGAAGAATTGAACGGCTCTATCAAAAGAGCTGACATTGGCTCGGTGGGAGGAATAGCCTCCATCTGTGCTGTAAGATTCTACCAGCGCACAGCATTAGCAGCACAGCTCGGGATATTTGTGAGAGAGGAAAAGAATGTTGGAAAAATGCAAAGCACATGAAAAACGGTGCACCCTTACGCCTTTTGTGGAGGCGCCAAGGTGCCTTGGCTTTGCACTGGATGCAAAACACAGTGGGCCAAATGGCAATGTATTTAAATTGTTGCAATCAAATTCAGACGCAAGTGTAAACTCACTTTGAAAATGGCCGTGCTGATGGCCTCAATAATTTGCCAACTCCGATTTACCAACTGTTGCAGATATAAAGCCTGTAAATTCTCCCTTAAATTTGCCTTCCATCCTTCTGTTATTGACATAGAGCCAGGCACATGTTTTGCATGAAAACCTGACGGCCTGGCAGGCGGGGAGGTCAGTTATCCACGGCTTAGAGAATGGCACATGGTTGAGAGTATAACTTGGGTCCGTCGGCTCTATCTTTGTCATGGCCTCAGCTTAGTACCTGCAGCATTAATAATAATAGTCTTTATTAGTGTCACAAGCAGGCTTCCGTTAACACTGCAATTAAGTTACTGTGAAAATCCCCTAGTCGCCACATTCCGGCGCCTGTTCGGGTACACTGAGGGAAGAATTCAGAATGTCCAATTCACCTAACAAGCACGTCTTTCGGGACTGTGGGAGGAAACCGGAGCACCCGGAGGAAACCCACACAGACACGGAGAATGTGCAGACTCCGCACAGACAGTGACCCAAGCCGGGAATCGAACCCGGGTCCCCGGCGCTGTGAAGCACCAGTGCTAACCACTTGATACCACAGCCAATTTGATATCAATGTGCATAGAATAGGAGGTACTTGTCTTTCCCAAGGATGGCGTTGAAGCACGTAATCCAGTATATGATGTTGAACAGCTATGGTGATGTTACATTTCTTTTTGCGGAGAGAGAGCACTGTGGCTTCACCAGCCAACCCAACTCAAATTTTCTTTTAAATGTATTAGGAATTTGAAAGCCATTATAGATCTCAATCTACAGTGGTCCCAGCAAGAGGTTCTGACCTGTAGCCCAACAGCTGTCCCCTTCTGTGACTTGGCTGGCCAAGTTACTGCCACGTTTCCAAACACTCTTTGTTTCTCAAGATCGGACTTTAATCCAAGAAATATGCAGCTTCAGTTTGGAACGGATGTGGGCGGGAAATCCTCTATTCTGAGTGCATTTCTAACTCACGAGGATTCAAAATTCCCCTCCTTGTTTTCAAATCCCTCCATGGCCTCGCCACCCTTCCCCACCAATTCCACTCCCCCTCCCTATCTCACAGAATTGTTTTGGTGCCGAAGAAGCCATTCGGTGCATCGAGTCAGCACTGGCTCCCCGAAACGAACATCATTTTTGTTTTTATAAGTTTAGAGTACCCAATTAATTATTTCCAATTAAGGGGCAATTTAGCGTGGCCAATTCACCGTCCTGCACATTTTTGGGTTGTGGGGGCGAAATCCACGCAATCATTGGGAGAATGTGCAAACTCCACACAGACAGTGACCCAGAGCCGGGATCGAACCCGGGACCTCGACGCCGTGAGGCAACAATGCTAACCCACTGCGCCACCGTGCTGCCCTGAAACAAGCATCATGACTTAGTGCCATTCCCCTGCCTCTTCCCCCGAGCCCCTGCACATTGTTTCCATTCAGGTCTAGCTCAGTTGGCTGGACGGCTGATTCGTGGTGCGGAGCGGGGCCAAGAAGCGCGGGTTCGATTTCCCCGTACCGGCTGAGCTTATTCATGAAGGCCCTGCCTTCTCAACCTCGTCTGAGGTGTGGTGACTCTCAGGTTAAATGACTGCCATTCAGCTCCACCCCCCCCCCCCCTCCCCCGCCTCCCAAGTGGGGCAAGCAGTCTTTTGGGACAGTGGTGACTTTTGTTCATTGGGCGGCAAGGTAGCACAGTGGTTAGCACTGTCGCTTCATAACTCCAGGGTCCCAGGTTCGATTTCCGGCTTGGGTCACTGTCTGTGCGGAGTCTGCACGTTCTCCCCGTGGCTGCGTGGTTTTCCCCCGGGTGCTCCGGTTTCCTCCCGCAAGTCCAAAGACGTGCAGGTTGGCCGGATTGGCCACGTTAAATTGCCCTCAGTGTCCAAAGAGGTTGAGTGAGGTTGCTGCCGTTACGGGTATGGGGCGCAGGTGTGGGCTTTAAGTAGGGTGCTGTTTCCAAGCGCCGGTGCAGAATCGATGGACCGATTGGCCTCCTTCTGCACTGTAATTTCTATGTCCATGTCGATCTATTTCACATTGAAAATAATGCAAGCTGGAGGAGAAGTTAGGGTCTGTGTCAAAATCGCCACATATTAGGGAGTAGATGGATTGAGTTACAAGGTTAGGAATCTCCGATCATGGCTGCCCAGAGCATCAATACACTAAGAATCCTGAGTTCAGTTGACAGCCTGAATCTAACGACCAGCAGTTTTAGATGTGGACTCGCACTTTGAAAAGGAATGTTACAGCCCACCTTCAGCCACCTTGATGCCTGGAGACAAGGAGGATGGTCCTGGAGAGGACCTCTAACTCTTAGGTGGCCACAAGTTGCCTGCTTTGTGTACTGTGCAACCGTCTCCTTCCACCCCGTCCGATTCACTCCCCTTTGCTAAATGTGCAAACATGTCCTGGGGGTGCTGGTTCCTCTCACACATCTGCGCGCCGGTCACCCAATCCTGAGCCTAGGCACTGGCTGCCCATTAATTACTTTCCTGTGGGAAAATAAAGGCTTGCATTTATTTCGCACCTTTAGTGACCTCTGGACAACTCAAAACAATTTACAACTAAAGAAGTGCTGTTGAAAAGCTTAGTTGCTCTTGCAATGCAGGGAAACACTGTGGTCAATTTGTACATGGAAAGATCCCACCGACAGCACTGTGATGATGGCCAGATGACCTCTTGCCGATGTTGATATTATTATTGTCCAGGACTCTGACGAGAACTCCCTGGCTGTCCTTCGACAGCCAGGATGGCACGGTAGCACAGTGGTTATCACTGATGCTTCGCAGCTCCAGGGTCCCAGGTTCGATTCCCGGCTTGAGTCGCTGTCTGTGCAGAGTCTGCACGTTCTCCCCGTGTCTGCGTGGGTTTCCTCCAGGTGCTCCGGTTTCCTGTCCAAAGATGTGCAGGATAGGTGGACTGACTATGCTGAATTGCCCTTAGTGTCCAAAAAAGGTTAGGTGGGGTTACTGGGTTACAGGGATAGGGTGGAGAGGTGGGCTTAAGTAGGGTGCTCTTTCCGAGGGCCGGTGCAGACTCGGTGCAGAGGGTGTAGAGAAGATCGGCCAGAGTGGCTCCAGAGATGAGGGATTTTCGCGGCGAGGTTAGATTGGAGAAGCTGACGTTTTTCTCCCTGGAGTAGTGGAGATTATATCAGGGTGTTGGAGATCACAGCAGCTTTAGATAAGGCAGACTTGGAAAGGCTTTGTGATGAACTGACAGTGCAAGAACAAGCGGTCATGGGTTTTAATTTTTGGGAAAGAGTTAGAGAAGAAGATGTGAGGAAGAATTTTTTTTTAATGACCTGGAATTCGCCGTCTGAGAAAATGGTGAAAGCAGAGATGATGAATGATTTCAAAAGGAAAACGGATGCATGCGTGAGGGAAACAAGGATTGAGCGGGAGAATGGAAGTGATTGGGTTGCTCTACAGATAGTTTGTGCAGCCTTGATGAGTTGAATAGCCTTATTCTGTGCTGTAAAATTCTGTGACAGTGTGACTCCATCATAGTGGTTAGCACTGCTGCCTCACAGCTCCAGAACCTGGGTTCAATTCCGGCTTCGGGTGACTGTCTGTGCGGAGTCTGCACGTTCTCCCCGTGTCTGCGTGGGTTTCCTCCGGGTGCTCCGGTTTCCTCCCACAGTCCAAAGATGTGCAAAGGGTTAGGTGGAATTGGCCACGCTAAATTGTTCCTTTGTGTCCAAAAAGAAATGGTTAGGTGCGGTTACTAGGTTACGAGGATAGGGTGGAGGTGTGGGCTTAAGGAGGGTGCTCTTTGTGAGGGCCAGTGCAGACTCGATGGGCCGAATGGCCTCCTTCTGCACTGTAAGCCCTATGATTCTATGATATCCCCACAGGCCATGTACACTCAGGCAAGTTGGTCTATGTTAGGCAAGGAAGATTACATCAATGTCCTTGTCCTCATTGACAAAATAGTGTCTGAAATTGCTTGAACGCTGGGCAACAGCAGATGTAATGCATGTGGCAAACCAAGAACATATATAGGCAGCATGCTGCTGATGAAAAGTCAACAGCAATAGAGTAGGTGAAGAGAGAACTCATTGCACAACAGGTGCTTAAACAATGCTCAGATACAGGAAACCTTCCCCGTGCGATTGCCCTGTATCATCAGATGGAACAAAATCACAATGCTGATAGCAATGAAGGAGTTGAAAGAACAAACACCAATAATGATGAGCAATTAATTAGTGATGCAGAGAGTTGAGATCTCCAAAGCAATTTAATTGTTCAGCTATGTCATTAGAAATAGCAGCAGTAAAACCAAATCGGTCAATACCAACTTTTCCCCTCTCTCCCTCCTTTGGAAACAACAGCCTACTTTTATATAGAACCGTAGAAGCCCTACAGTGCAGAAGGAGAGCATTCGGCCCATCGAGTCCGTGCTGACCCTCTGAAAGAGCGCCCCAACTAGCCCCGCACCCCCCTCTCCCCAGTATCCTCACCTCTTTGGACACTAAAGGGCAGTTTTTCTTTTAAGCATGGCCCGTCCACCTAACCTGCACATCTTTGGAACGTGGGAGGAAACTGGAGCAGCCGGAGGGAACACACACAGACACGGGGAGAATATGCAAATTCCACACAGCGAATCACGTAAGGCAGGAATTGAACGTGGGTCCCTGGAGTGTGGAGTGTGAGGCAGCAGTGCTAACTATTGTGCCGCCCAGTCGTTCTATATGGACTCTTTAGTGTAGCAGTAGAACATACAGTGCAGAAGGAGGCCATTCGGCCCATCGAGTCTGCACCGACCCACTTAAGCCCTCACTTCCACCCTATCTCCATAATCCAATAACCACTCCTAAACTTTTTGGTCACTAAGGGCAATTTAGCATGGCCAATCCACCTAACCTGCATGTCTTTGGACTGTGGGAGGAAACCGGAGCACCCGGAGGAAACCCACCCAGACATGGGGAGAGCGTGCAGACTGCATACAGACAGTGACCCAGCGGGGAATTGAACCTGGGACCCTGGTGCTGTGAAGCCACAGTACTAGGCACTTGTGCTACTGTGCTGCCCGAGACACTTCAACAGGAGCCTTAGCAAACAGAATTGGACACCTTAGAACAGGTGGCAAAAAGCTTGGCCAATGATTGGAATGTTTGAAAACAGGGAATGAGCGAGAGAGACACAGAGGTTTACATACCTTAAAAAGTAGGCCACTCGGCCCCTCGAGCCCTGCTCCTCCGCCATTCAAAAAGTTCATGGCCGTTTTGATTGTAACCTCAACCCCACATTCCCGCGACCCCCGATAACCTTTCACTCCCTCGTTAATCAGGAATCTAACGAGCTCTGCCTTCAAAATATTCAAAGATGGGCGGCACGGTGGCGCAGTGGTTAGCACTGCTGCCTCACGGCGCCGAGGACCCGGGTTCGACCCCAGCCCCGGGTCACCGTCCGTGTGGAGTTTGCACATTCTCCCCGTGTTTGTGTCGGTTTTGCCCCCACAACCCAAAGATGTGCAGGGGAGGTGGATTGGCCACGCTAAATTGCCCCTTAATTGGAAAAGTTTAAAATAAACAAGAAAAAAAATATTCAAAGGCTCTGCTTCCGCCACCTTTTGAGGAAGAGAGTTCCAGATCCTCAGCCCCCTCTGATAGGAAACGATTACTCCTCATCTCTGACCTTTAAGGAGCGACCCCTGATTTTCAACAGTGAGCCCCTCGTTGTCGATTCTCCCACAAGAGGATACATCTCGTGGGGTGGAAATTCCACAGCCTAGGCAGCAGACGTTGAAATCAGTGCACGAGAGATCAAAATTGGCGGCGAGTTGAGATCTGGAGCATTGGGAAGGTTGAGACCAATGGTTGGATTTGAAAACAGGGCTGAGGATTAGGAGCCACTGTCGCTCAGTGAGCCCAACAGTGGTGAATGAACAGGGTTGGTGCGGGTTGGGACACGGGTTTTATCCCAATAAGCAGCACTGTGCCCAGTGTGCGCCAGTGTGTACCCAATGTTAACCAGCCTCACAGTGGCACTGGACAATCACAGGTCATACCTGCAAAGAATTTGGAGCGCCTGGAGTGGTAGCGAAACAGCACGGTAGCATTGTGGATAGCACAATCGCTTCACAGCTCCAGGGTCCCAGGTTCGATTCCGGCTTGGGTCACTGTCTGTGCGGAGTCTGCACATCCTCCCCGTGTGTGCGTGGGTTTCCTCCGGGTGCTCCGGTTTCCTCCCACAGTCACAAAGATGTGCAGGTTAGGTGGATTGGCCGTGATAAATTGCCCTTGGTGTCCAAAATTGCCCTTAGTGTTGGGTGGGGTTACTGGGTTGTGGGGATAGGGTGGAGGTGTTGACCTTGGGTAGGGTGCTCTTTCCAAGAGCCGGTGCAGACTCGATGGGCCGAATGGCCTCCTTCTGCACTGTAAATTCTATGAAGAGGATGTATCTGTAATAGAATACATGCTCGTCAGAGTACCATTAAAAAAAAATCAACTATAAAGCATTAACATTGCTTCGCTCTCCCATCTGCTTCAGATCTTTCTGAGTGCTTCCATTTCAATGGGAAGTGCTGCAGGTCTCATTGTGGGTTTCAAAACCTGAGGGTGTGCAGCAGCTTTTAATGAACACAGTGGCCCGAATGCTGAACCATTCCGGACTTTGTCGTTGTCATTTTCAGGAGTGCAAATCCCTCTTCCAGTCAGGCCCAGCGTCTCAGTTAGGCCTCCCTCGTTCCCCAGTGGCCACAACAATGGTTGGAAGAAAACCGTGCGTTTCAGGAATTGGCAAATGCCGGAGAGAATTTAAAAATGTTTTTTTAAAAAAAGGTTCCAATGAGAGGAATGCTCCCTCCGATTCTTCCCAATTGCCTGAGTCTCGCACGGTTCGCGACTGTAAGTTTTTTTTAACAGCAACCTTTCTGTCGAGTGTTCGGAGGGTGGGTGGTGGGGGGGGGGGGGGGGGGGGGGGGGGGGGGGTGGAGCTACTTCAGCCCATTGATTTTGGCTGAAGGCAGGATCGGGTTCAGCACGGCTCTCCTTCCATGTTTAAACAACCCCGTCGACACGCACTATCTAGTCTTGCACTTGAAGGACTGACAGCTTTGCTATCATCTGCTGAAAACGTGGGACTGCGTCCTGCCAGATTTTTAGGAAAGGGGTTCAGCTCAGAATGGGGTGGTCGGGAGGTGGGGGGGTGAGGGGGGAGGAGAGAGGACGGAAACGCCGTTTCCCATATCCCGGCAAAGTCACAGCAAAGATGAAAAGATTGAATAAGATTTTCAGAAAATTGGCATTTAAAACTGTTTGCCCATGGTGTATAGGAGTGCAGTGAGATTATACGCTGCCCCCAATACTTTATAATTAAGTGGGAGGTGAACTCATGCACAGGGAGTTGCAATGTTGCTGTTTGGTAATATTAATGGACATGTTAGTGCGGTTGTTGAAATTCCTTTGCTATTTTGATGAAGCTGTTTTTTTGGTACAGCTGAATGGCTTGTGAGGCCATGTTAAGAGCCACTCACATTGCTGTGGATTTGCAGCCCCCCCACGTAGGCCATACTGGGTAAGGATCTCGAGGTGGGAACCACATGGGTCCTGAGTGATGGTTGACTCAATCGACGATAGCTACCATGGTCACAGTTGCAGTTTATTTTTTTTAAATAAATTTAGAGTACCCAATTCTTTTTTTTTTCCAATTAAGGGGCAATTTAGCGCGGCCAATCCACTTGCCCTGCACATCTTTTTGGGCTGTGTGGGGGTGAGACCCACGCAGGCACGGGGAGAATGTGCAAACTCCACACGGACAGTGACCCAGGGCCGGGATTCGAACCTGGGTCTTTAGCGCCGTGAGGCAGCAGTGCTAACCGCTGCGCCGCCGTGCCGCCCTGTCACCGTTGCAGTTTATCTCAGTTGGCTGGACGGCTGGTTTGTGACGTAGAGCAAGCCCAACAGCGTGGGTTCAATCCCCGTACCGGCTGAAGGTATTCATGAAGACTTCTCAACCTTGCCCCTCGCCTGAGATGTGGCGATCCTCTCATCACCAGCCAACTCTCCCCCTTCAAAGGGGAAAAGGACCTATGGTCATCTGGGACTATGGCGACGTTACTGTGGCTAGCTTTGAACTCCAGACTTATTCATTAAAATTCAACCCGTTTTCCCAGAACATTAGCCTGGGCCTGTCGATTGCATTGCCATGATGCCACCCTGTTGGACCCTAGTCATGCACCATACCACCTGGAGAAATGAATGGATGGAGGCGGCAGAAGTGTAGGCATTACCCCCCGGGAAGCAGAGGGAGAGAGGGAGCAATGAAAGATCTAAGGGTGCTTCACCACGGCATGCTGTCACTAACTCCCTTATTCAATGGTCCTGTCAGATGCCAGAGAGGAAGATCAGCTGACCAGTGAGCCCCAATGAGTTTGAAATTCGCCTGTGTGTTGGTTTTAGTGGACTGCGGAGGTGAGGGATTCCTGGCTGTCTCATTCATCTTCAGCCTTTCGAGGTAACTGGGTTGTATTGGAGCACTGCTGAGGGGAATGAATGAAGCAGGGTGATGATCACACAAAAAAAACAGCACAGGGGAAATGAAATGCCCATAAAAATAAGAGCAAAAAACTCTCAAAAGGAGCAGAATACAGTGGCTCAGGTGTAACGTGTCATTTTTGTGAGATGATCGTTTGATGTTCTTGTTTAACATGCAGTGACCTGGCATTACAACCAAAGGGATCCCGAAGAGTTCCTTTCGTAAGTGTGAGTGTGAGAGGGGGTGGAGATAGTTGGTTGGCGTTGAGTTTAACAAGTGAGCACTGTTCCCTTAAGTTTGTACCTGGCAGCGAGGGAGTGGTGCATTGAAAAGGGCCAACTTCAAAGTGGTCCGCCAGTCAAAAAGGCCGGCTCGTCAGTTTCAGAGGCAGGAAAAGTCTAGAGTGTCAGGGTGGCGACGTGTGTGAAACAGCCACCCCCCCCCCCCCCCCCCCCCACCCACCCACACACACCGAGATTCCCAGTGACCACATCCTCTGTTGTGCAGGTACCCCCACACAATCTCCCCTCTCCCCCCCCCCCCCCCCCACACACACACAGAGTGACTCTCCAGGCAGGTTTAGTGAAGGAGTGGGGGGCGGGATAGGGGGGGGGGGGGGGTGGCAAATAAAATAGTGGCAAAGATTCCCACGCCATTGGGCTCACTGTACTTCTCTCATCTGCTTAATATTTTGGAACTGGGGCGATTTAACATAGAGAATCTCAGCATTGATTATTTTTTAAAAAAATCACAGCTCTAGCCCAAGCAGTGAAATTTGGTGTCCTGGCTTCTAATTGCATGGGAGGATCAGAATGGGGAGGGGGGTTTGAGTGTGTGTGTGTGTGGGGGGGGGGGGGGGGGGGGGGGGTTGAGCGTATGTGTGTGTGTGGGGGGGGGGGGGGGTTGAAGGTCGTTAAGCAAGCTGACAGAGCGACTGGGTATCTGCAAAGGTCCCCTTTGCCCAGGGAGCAGGCTGCTAAAAATGTGTTGAAGTTGCAAAAAGGGGAAGTCCTTGTCCAATCTCCCTGTCCCCTGCACACACCCCTCCCTCTCTCTCTCTCACTCTCCACACCCCCCCCCCCCACCCCCTCCTTCCCTCCTCCAGTAATGCTGCCCCTGATTGACTGGCACAGGGTACCAGCTGATTGGCAGCTCGGCGGTGGAATGGGAGGCAGGCGGCAGACGTGACTCGCACAAGAGAGAAGGGGGGGGGGGGGGGGGGGGGGTTGGAGAGAGAGAGAGAGAGGGCGATTTAGCAACAAGACACACACACACAAAACCGAAGTGGGATTTGTAGCTCTTTGCAGGAGAAACTGACAGCTTCCTAAACCTTCCCAGGGCAAAGGCAACGACCATGAATTTGAACCCACGGTGGGGTTCAACCCCCCCACCCCCCCCCCCCCCCCAGCACATCAAAAAAATAAACCCTGGAGACAGATCTCCAGCCTGGCCTTCCTTCACAGAATTCCAAATGTACGTTTACGTAACAGTTGCTGTAGCGTTTTTCACTAAAGAAATATGTAGAGGGGGGGGGGGGGGGGGGGGGGGGGGGGGGGCCTGGAGGCTGGGCCAGATTTCCGGATTAAAGTTTAATCCCCCCCCTCCCAAAAAAAGTGGAAATATTGTTTCTTTAAAAGTGTGAGCGACTTGCTCACACTCCCCCCTTCCAAAAAACAAACAATTGGGGACAAACATTGAGCAGATTCGCGGTTCTGCCTCCCCCCCCCCCCCCCCGCTTTCTCTTCCCACCATATTAAAAAGCGGGAGAGGCTTTTTTTGGGGAAGGGGGGTGGGTGAGAACTTGGGTAAAACAAGTACAGTGCGAGAGATTAAAAAAAAGTTTGGACCGGAATGCTTAAGTTTTCTTCTTTTTCTGGTGGAGTTGAAACTTTTGTTGAAAAAAGACGGAGTCCATTTCTGCTGTCGTTTGGCCAGAGAGAGGGAGGGAGAGAGAGTGAGTGAGTGGGGGAAGGAGAGAGAGGGAGTGAGGGAAGGAGAGAGAGGGAGTGAGGGAGGGAGAGAGCAAGTGAGGGAGAGAGGGATGGAGAGAGGGAGTGAGTGAGGGAGGGAGGGATGGAGAGAGGGAGTGAGCGAGGGAGGGAGAGAGGGAGGGAGGGAGAGAGGGAGGGAGTATGGGTGTGAGAGAGAGGGAGTGAGGGAGGGAGGGAGAGAGAGATGGAGAGAGGGAGTGAGCGAGGGAGGGAGAGAGGGAGGGAGAGAGAGGGAGTGAAGGAGGGAGTATGGGTGTGAGAGAGAGGGAGGGGGCGAGAGGGAGGGAGATGGAGCGAGAGAGGGAGGGAGAGAGTGAGTGAGGGTGGGAGGGAGGGAGAGAGAGGGTGTGAGGGAGGGAGGGAGTGAAGGAGGGAGAGAGGGAGGGAGAGAGAGAGTGAGGAAGGGTGAGGGAGAGAGAGAGAGGGTGAGTGAGGGAGCGAGAGAGAGCGAGGGAGGGAGAGGGAGGGGAAGGGAGTGAGGGTGGGAGAGAGAGGGAGAGAGAGGGAAGGAGAGAGGGAGGGAGGGAGAGAGAGAGAGGGCGGGAGGGAGAGGGGTGAGAGGTAGGGAGAGAGAGAGTGAGAGAGGATGGGAGGTGGAGAGAGAGGGAGGGGGAGAGAGAGGGAGGGAGAGAGAGGGGACGGGAGGGAGAGAGAGGGAGGGAGAGAGAGGGAGGGAGAGGAGAGAGAAAGGGAGAGAGGAGGAGGAGGGAGAGAGAGAGGGAGGGAAGGAGGGAGAGAGGGAGGGAGGGGAGAGGGAGAGGAGGGAGAGATAGAGGGAGGGAGGGAGAGATGAGGGAGGGAGGGAGAGAGGGAGGGAGGGAGAGAAGGAGGGAGGGTGAGATAGAGGGAGGGAGGGAGGGAGAGAGGAGGGAGAGATAGAGGGAGGGAGGGAGAGATAGAGTGAGCGAGGGAGGAGGGAGAGGGGGAGGGAGAGAGGGAGAGATAGGGAGTGAGGGAGGGAGTATGGGTGTGAGAGAGAGGGAGGGAGAGAGAGGGAGGGAGAGGGAGCGAGAGAGGGAGGGAGAGAGTGAGCGAGGGTGGGAGGGAGGGAGAGAGGGTGGGAGGGAGTGAAGGAGGGAGAGGGAGGGAGAGAGGAAGGTAGAGGGAGAGAGAGAGGGTGAGTGAGGGAGCGAGAGAGAGTGAGGGAGGGAGAGGGAGGGGAAGGGAGTGAGGATGGGAGATAGAGGGAAGGAGAGAGGGAGGGAGAGAGAGAGGGCGGGAGGGAGAGGGGTGAGAAGTAGGGAGAGAGAGAGAGGGAGAGAGGATGGGAGGTGGAGAGAGGGAGGGAGAGAGAGGGAGGGAGAGAGAGGGGACGGGAGGGAGAGAGAGGGAGGGAGAGTGAGGGAGGGCGAGGAGAGAGAAAGGGAGAGAGGGGGAGGAGGGATAGAGAGAGAGGGAGGGAAGGAGAGAGAGAGGGGGTGGAGGGAGTGAGGGAGAGAGGAGGGAGAGATAGAGTGAGCGAGGGAGGAGGGAGAGGGGGAGGGAGTGAGGGAGGGAGGGACGGAGGGAGAGAGGAGGAAGGGAGAGAGGGACGGAGGGAGAGAGGGAGGGAGGGAGAGAAGGAGGGAGGGTGAGATAGAGGGGGGAGGGAGAGATAGAGGGAGGGAGGGAGAGGGAGGGAAGGAGAGAGAGAGGGAGTGGAGGGAGTGAGGGAGAGATAGAGTGAGCGAGGGAGGAGGGAGGGAGAGAGGGACGGAGGGAGAGAGGAAGGAGGGAGAGAGGGAGAGGAGGGAGGGTGCACTGGGGGAATCCAGCTCCAATTTTTTGAAATCGAGGAAATGTTTTTTTCTCTCTTTGACTGAGGGAGGGAGAGAGGGAAGGAAGGAGGGTGGGAAAGAGGGTGGGAAGGAAGGAGGGAGGGAAGGAGGGAGGGAGGGAAGGAAGGAAGGAGGAAAGGAAGGAGGGAAGGAGGAGGGGGATTGCTGGAGCGCTGATGACTTCCACAAGAGAGAGCGAATCGTCACAGAGAACCGGCTGTGTCACTGCCTCTCTCTCTCTCTCACACACACACACACAGAGAGAAGCTTCTGTTTTGCAAGCATCTGATCTCTTTCAGCGATCTTTGCAAAGTTTGACAAGTCGAACGCCTTCCTTTCGCTGGTGTTCCTTCACTGGACATTTTTCTAAAACCCCCCCCTCCTCCTCCCTCCCAAGTCAACATTTGCGATGTCAGTTTTATTACGTCACGTGTAGCTGACCCCCCCTCCCTCCCTCCCGCCTTCAAAAAAAAACAAGGAGAGAGAGAAAGTTTCTGACAACAGTCCTTGCTGTGGATTTCCTCCCCTCCTGTGTGTGCGTGTGTGTCTGAGAATCCACAGCGTGTACAGTGCAGCCTGTGTATTTTTCCCCCTCTCTCTCTCTCTCTCTCCCTCCTCCACTCTTGCACACACTCACACACACCAACGTTGTGTCAACTTTCGCTTTCAGAACTCCAAGGCCGAGTTTACAGTTCAACATGGAAAATAGAACGCAGCCCGGAGTGTGAAATCCTCACAAGTCAGAGTGATTCTTCGCCGTAATAACTATGTACTCCCCGCTCTGCCTGACTCAGGTAATAATGTCCATTGGCTCGTCTGGGTTTTGTTTGGGTTTTTTTTTGGTGTTGGGGGGGGGGGGGGGGGGGGGGTGAAATTGAATGCAAAATGTATTGTTTTGCTGTTGTTGCTCTCTCCTCCCCTCCCCTCTGTCCCTCTCCCTCTCTCCTCACAGCCCCCTTCCTTTCCTGGTTGTGTGTGTGTGTGTGTGTGCGTTTTCGCATTTCTGTCTCTCTCTCTCTCTGGAAAGGATATCCATGGCATCAGTCCAGACTTTTCTCTCTCTATTCCGCACATGGCTGTCATCCACAGAAAATGGCGGTTCCCCCAAATTTATATAAATGCATCACTAATTTGGAATTAACAAGCCTCGGCAGAATGGAGAGAGGGACGGGCGGATTTGGCCGAATTGTTGTTGATTTTTTTGCAGTCGATTGTTGATTTCTAAAATGGTTGTTGCAGAAATGCTAAGCTTGTTTGCCCGCACAGAGTTCTATTTGCAATTTCACATGAGCTGTGCGCGTTATCTGTATGTTGTCTGTTAATTGTGGCGTTGTTTGATCTGTTTAATTTTTTTTGGGGGGGGGGGGGGTGTATGGGGGGGGGGGGGGGGTTGGAGTGTGGGTAAACATGAGCTGGCGACTCTTTCTTGTTAGTCTCTCTGTTCTTTGCGACCAGTGTCTCTCTCTCTCTCTGTGTGCAGCAGTGAGAACTTGTGCAAAAAGTTCCACTAACTTTTTTAACAACAACAAAAAAAATACGATCAGACAAATCCGCTTTGGATCCGGCCAGTTATAACGGAATTAATTCCAGAAATGTCCCCCCCCCCCACCCCCGTGAAATACCGAGCCACCCTTTTGACTTTGCTCCTGCCCCTGTGCAAATGTGGCGATTTGGGAATGTTTTGAAGGACATTATCCATGCTGGTGGAGATGCTGAGCATTTGATTGAATGGTAGAAAGAAGGACGCTATTTATAATGCAAGTATATGACAGACATAGATATCTCTGGGATTTCCTGGCAAATGCCTTTTCGGTGTGGAGCGAATTGTTTTATTTTTCACGGTGGGTGAGATCAACATTTTAAAAAATACCACCCAATCCATTTAGAATTGAGGCGGCACTGCTTGTTTGAAGTGAGGCAGCGTCTGGTCAATGCTGCATGGTTGGACATTCCAGGTGCTACTGTCCCCGTCTCTGCGGCTGGGGAAATAATTGGCAGCTTAAAGGGGTGAAATGCAGCTCTGGGAGAGTGAGGGAGGAGGGGGGGGGTTGTGTGGGAAATAACACCCCGATTCCTTTGCATCCGCTTGCATTTTGCTTGTGGGCTACAGAATTGAAACTTGCTTCCTTTCCTAATGACCAGCACGGGCAGTGGGGAACCTAATGCACCCCCTCCCCCCCAGAATGATAAACTTTTTATTTTATTTTTTAAAAAAAGATAATGACACCGTGCACCTCAGATATTCATTTGACTGTCAGAATTAGTTCCCGAACCTCTTGTTTTCGAACGAAGCATGAGAGAAGGGCGGGTGTCCTAAAACAAGGCGTATGGATGTATTAATCCACTTGTTTAATTAAACTCGTTCCTGTAACATGCCAAACACAGGCCGAATATGCTTAGAGCAACCCCTGTGATTTATTTTGACATTCTTAATTCAATCTGTAACCCTTAATTCCAAAATGTTTTGCAATATATTTTAAAAAAATAACAGAAAAACCAGAGAGGTGATATTTTAATTTCCATTCATCTCATTTCCACTGGCCAACCATCCATTAGCTATGGTGCGTGCTTAAAAATATAAAAAAGGTACAAAGACACCATGCCTTGCCAAAAAAAAGTGTGCAGATGGAGCTTGTTAGAATACTGTTTATATTTTTCGACGCTGTGTTTTCCAAATTACCCACCAGAGAAAGGAGAAACAGAAATAGGGAGGCGATTTCTCCTTGTTTTGTCAATTGCCCTAATAGGGAACGCGTTCAAAAAACAAAAGTAAAATAAACCTTCAGGAATAAGGAACGGGGGCGGGTGAACACCTGTGTCCTAGCAGACTGTTATCTGAAATCTGCTCCGTCTTCTGTGAGGAGTTCAGACGGAGGAGGTGAGGGCAAATTGTGATAAATTGACATTTTGAAAATAAAATCGCGTTCTCCTGAACCTTTTGTTCAATGCACGCAAGGCCGTGCAGATTTTATTATTTAAGGGTGGTGGGGGGGGGGGGGGGGGGGGAAGAAAAAAAATTACATACTCTTGTTAAAAAATGTCAAGTGTTTTGAACATTGTCACCAAGACTTTGTTCCTGGTTTAATCCATATCCAGGCCTTTGGCTCTGTAGCTTCACCCAGTGGCGATTAATTCGCCCCACTGGGGCAGAAAAAGAAAATATGAATTAATAACGCGATGGTTAGATGTGACTATTTTTTTTTTAAAAAGTGCTAGGCATGAGGGGCCGGCCTGAATTCTGAATTCCTCCCTTGACGCGAGTCCTTATCAGTCCCTCCATTCAGGAATATTTGGACCAGGATAGCGTGGGTCTGCGAGAGCACTCACAGCAGATTAACTCGTCCCGTGCTGGATTTGATAGCTCGCCCTCGAAACCCGGGAGAAAATGTTGAAAAAGGGGGGGTTAGCACCGTGTTGCGCTGGGGAATGTCACTCGACTCAAGTGATGTTGCCCCCAACGTGTTGTTGTGTTTTGTTTTTGCATTTTGTCATAAACCAGAGGATTGGAACTTGTGCAGTATTGCAATGATGTAGCCCCAATCCACGAGCAGTTTTATATATTTGCCCCTAATCCTCACCCCCCACCCCTCCTCCCCCCGGTCCTGTCCCTACCTCCTTCCCACTCTCAGCCCACACCAACTCCTAACTCTGTTACTAACCACTCAATTTTGTCTGCGCTGGTCTGCTCTGCCCAAGATGACTTTTTTTTTTTAAACATGAGGTGGTGGTGGTGGGGAGGGCAAATAAAACCTCAATTTCCCCGATGTACCTGTTATCTGGACCATGCCCCCCCCCCCCCTCCCCACACACACAGCGCCGGGATTCCCCAGCTCGCGCTATCCGACTAGGTCGGGCTTCACAGACAAGTTTGAAGGGGTAGTGGGAGAGAGAGAGCGATTATTCGAGCGCACAGCAGAGAAGCCGAATGACGAGCAGAAGTGGGACCCCCGACCCTCCTTTGTTGTTACCCCCTCGGCGAGACCCAGGGGTGAATGTCAAGCCCCCTTCCCTCTTGTCTACCAGCCTGGCCCCCTGCTCCTGGGTCCCTCAGCGGGGGATGGGGACGTGGGAGAACTCTGAGCTATCCGGGGAACCTTTTTTGGTTGTCATTTTCTGCTTGACATTCCGCTGGAAACAACATCACTTCACTGTACAAAAATCCCAAATTAGTTTTTAAAAAAATATATATGTTCAGTAGAGCAACATCATCCCAAATATTGATGCGCGTTATGTTGGGGCTAAACAACGCTTTTTGTTGTCAAGCTTCTGAGTATTATCCAAGAAGCTACCTACAGATTAATAAACGTGAGATATTATTCGAAACAGCGTCCATTTAGCCATTGCTATTACATGCTTGTTACAACAATCTCCCGAGCAGGCAATGCTCCAGGGCGGGTTGTCGGCTCGACGTGTCTGCAAGTACACGTGTACTTTTAGGTACACGCACAGTTTAAATTGGAGGTGCCCTGGACATCGCTGAGCACGTTACTCTGCCATCTACCCTGGCCACCCAAGCGCTGCTGTGGAATTATCACTCTCTCTCTAACATACAGCGCGGGGTGTGTGAAGTGTCCCGGTGCTAGAAGCTCTGAGGGGCTTCACCTGAATCCTTTTCCACCCCCATTTCTCACTGACCAACCTTAGGGAGTCCTTTTTAAAGACATTTCCAGTGTGTCTGTATGTGTGTTTTTGGAGACATCCACTTTGGGATTTTACCACTTTTAAACTGGGGTCTCCCTGACATAGATAAATCAATCTGTTTTAGTTTTTGCAGGATTGCATTTGTTCAAAAGTCCAATCCAATTGAGGAATATTAACCCCCCAACCCCCATCCTCCAGCCCCCAGCACTGCATTCATATTTTTGTGCTGGTCTGGATGGGACTGTATCTGCAGAGTACACTGGCATCGCCCATTGTATGGGGCTTTAGCAGATGGTAACATGCAGAGTGGATCTCCTTCCAGGGGTTTCGGGTGTTGGAATCGCCGACGAGTGTACAGTTTCCAACATTTATTATCCTCACTGTGCCTGCCCCTTTTTTAATTTGGGGAGGGGGTGCTGTTATTTTTGTGGCTAACCTCGGGCAGCAGGGTGGCTCAGTGGGTTAGCACTGCAGCCTCACGGCGCCGAGGTCCCAGGTTCGATCCCGCCTCTGGGTCACTGTCCGTGTGGAGTTTGCACATTCTCCCCGTGTTGGAGTGGGTTTCGCCCCCACAACCCAAAGATGTGCGGCGTAGGTGGGTTGAACACGCTAAATTGCCCCTTAATTGGAAAAAATGAATTGGAAACTCTAAATTTAAAAAATATTTTTGTGGCCAACCCTTTGTTATTCTGGCTTCTTTCTGTTAGTATATTGCCGCCCCCCCCCCCCCCCCCCCCCCACCCCACACACACACACACACACTCTTCCCCTGCGCTCTCTGATATGTCCCCTGCTCCCTTGGTTCTGGTCCCACACTAATTGGCCTCAGTACCCCAGCCTTGGCTGCACATCGCGGTGCTGGCCTTTGGGTAAGATGTTAAACTGAGTGTCCTGTCCACCTTCCCAGGTGCACGTCGAAGATCCCCATCGAGCTAATTTTGGTAGGGGGCGGTGGGGAGGGCTGGAGTTCTCTCCCCCCCCCCCCCCCCCACCCCCGGTGCCTTGGCCAATATTGACACCTTAGACCCACATGACACAAAGCGGATGTTCACCATCTCTGTCACATCGTGGGATCTTGCTGTGCACGACTTGGCTGTCTTGCCGCATTGCATGGGGTGCCTGCATTTCAAAAGTATTTGATCATAGAATCCGCACAGTGCAGAAAGAGGCCATTCGGCCCACAGAGTCTGCACCCACCCTCTGAAAGGGCATCCTACCTGGGCCATGGCCCCCACCCTATCCCCGTAACCCCACCTAACCTGCACATCTTTCGAAACAAAGGGACAATTTAGCATGCCCAATCGATCTAACCGGCAAATCTTTAAAACCAAGGGACAACTTAGCATCTCCAATCCATCTCACTGGCACATCTTTGGAAACTAAGGGACAACTTAGCATGTCCAATCCACCGAACTGACACACCTTTGGAAACTAAGGGTCAACTTAGCAACTCCAATCCACCTAGCCCACACATCTTTGGAAACTAAGGGACAACTTAGCAACTCCCATCCACCTAGCCCACACATCTTTGGAAACTAAGGGACAACTTAGCAACTCCAATCCACCTAGCCCACACATCTTTGGAAACTAAGGGACAACTTAGCAACTCCAATCCACCTAGCCCACACATCTTTGGAAACTAAGGGTCAACTTAGCATGTCCAATCCACCTAACTGGCACATCTTTGGATTGTAAAGTATTTTGGGAATTCCAGGGGTAGAGAAGTTTGGGAGAATGTCAAATCTTTGTTCCTATTCAGTGTGACAAGGTGTATTGTCACCCAAGGGGCTCAATGAATCATTGCTGAGCACCATCCCATTCACACCTTCCAGCCCTGACCATTTGATGATGAACCAGAGCAGTCATGCTGGTTCATCATGTCCTCTAGTCCTCTCCTACCTGTTGAACTGGAATAATTGGGGTGCTCAAGTGGGGTGCTCTTTCCAAGAGCTGGTGCAAACGTGATGGGCCAAATGACCTCCTTCTGCACTGTGAATTCTATAATTCTATAATCTGTCAATAGACACACTCTCTGTCTAGCCCCTCTCATTATTTTATAAGACCTCCATTAGGTCACCTCTTAACTCTACGTTCCATAATGAGCACACCAAGGTCCTGGAATCTACCTGAGTAAAGCAGATTCTCCACTTGAACAAAGACGGACATGCAGATGACCTTCTGGCCCCAATGCTGTCAGCTATTATTACACTGAGGATAATTTTTCTTCTCTCCGAGGGTCGTGAGTCTCTGGAACTCTCTTCCTCAACAGGCGGTGGAAGCAGAAATATTTGGAAGAAAGCGAGATAGATTCTTAATAAGCAAAGGGGGGTGAAAGGTTATTGGGGGTTGGGCAGGAATGTGGAGTTGAGGTTACAATCAGATCAGCCTTGAGGGGCCGAATGGCCTTCTCTTGATCCTAATTTCCTCACTCAATGGTGGTGGCATTTCTGAATTTGGAAACTGTGGCATAACAGACGTGATCAAGGTTCTTGCCTTTGTTTTCAATTGATATTTGTCACAAGTGCCCCCCCCTCCCCCCCGCCCGCACTCGTGCCCCCCCCCATTCCCCTACATAATCATAGAATCCCTACAGTGCAGAAGGAGGCCATTCAGCCCGTCAAGTCTGCACCGACCCTCTGAAAGAGCCCCTAACCTAGGCCCAATCCCCCATCTTGTAACCCCGCATAGCGCCAATTTAGCATGTCCAATCCACCTAACCTGCACATCTTTGGACTGTGGGAGGAAACCGGAGCACCCGCAGGAAACCCACCCAGACATGATTATAGATAGAGAAATACAGCACAGAACAGGCCCTTCGGCCCACGATGTTGTGCCAACTTTTGTCCTAGGTTAATCATAGAATTTTGGACACTAAGGGCAATTTATCATGGCCAATCCACCTAACCTGCACATCTTTGGACTGTGGGAGGAAACCGGAGTACCCGGAGGAAACCCACGCACACACGGGGAGGATGCGCAGATTCCACACAGACAGTGACCCAAGTCAAAATCGAACTTGGGACCCTGGAACTGTGAAGCAATTGTGCTATCCACAATGCTACCGTGCTGCCCTTAAGAAGAAATTAATCTACACTCCATTATTCTACCCTAATCCATGTACCTATCCAATACCTGCTTGAAGGTCCCTAACGTTTCCGACTCAACTACTTCCACAGGCAGTGCATTCCATGCCCCCACTACTCTCTGGGTAAAGAACCTACCTCTGACATCCCCCCTATATCTTCCACCATTGACCTTAAATTTATGTCCCCTTGTAACGCGCAGCCTCCGCACAGACAGTCACCCGAGGCCGGAACGGAACCCGGATCCCTGAAGCTGCGAGGCAGCAGTGCTAACCACTGTGCCACCGTGCCACCCTTGGGATTATTTGGGAGCATTTAGTTTAACTTCCAGCCCTGTGGGTATTGGCACCAGCATGTTCCTTGTGATTTCACCTCATCACCTCCCTCCTCCAACCCCCTCCCCTCAAGACTAGGAGTCACTTTCTTCCTGTCTTTCCAACAAATTATTTAACGGGATATGGGCATCGCTGGCATTTATTGTCCATCTGAACTGGCTCGGCCGTTTCGGAGGGGCAGTTAAGAGTCAACCGCATTGCGGTGGGGTCCAGAGTCACATGTAGCACAGTGGCACAGTGGTTAGCACAGTTGCTTCACAGCTCCAGGGTCCCAGGTTCGATTCCTGGCTTGGGTCACTGTCTGTGCGGAGTCTGCACGTTCTCCCCGTGGCTGCGTGGATTTCCTCCCACAGTCCAAAGATATGCCGGTTAGGTGGATTGGCCATGCTAAATTGTCCAAAAAGGCTGGGTGGGGTTACAGGGATAGGATGGAGGCGTGGGCTTGGGTGGGGTGCTCTTTCCAAGGGCCGGTGCAGACTCATAGATTATCGTAGAATTTACAGTGCAGAAGGAGGCCATTCGGCCCATCGAGTCTGCACCGGCTCTTGGAAAGAGCACCCTACCCAAGGTCAACACCTCCACCCTATCCCCATAACCCAGTAACTCCACCCAACACTAAGGGCAATTTTGGACACTAAGGGCAATTTATCATGGCCAATCCACCTAACCTGCACATGTTTGGACTGTGGGAGGAAACCGGAGCACCCGGAGGAAACCCACACACACACGGAGAGGATGTGCAGACTTCGCACAGACAGTGACCCAAGCTGGGAATCGAACCTGGGACCCTGGAGCTGTGAAGCAATTGTGCTATCCACAATGCTACCGTGCTGCCCTACCGAGTGCTGACTCGATCGGCTGAATGTAAATTCTATGTAGGCCAGACTGGGTAAGGGCGGCAGATTTTCTTCCCTAAAGAGATATTAGAAAACCTATAGTTTCACGGCCACCGTGGTTTTCAATTCCACAATTTTAGGAATTGAGTTTAAATTGTGGCAGCTGCCGTGGTTTGGTTTGAGCCCATGTCCCCCCCAGGTCTGGGCCTCTGGATTACTAGTCTAGCAGCATTACCACTACCCCATCGTCTTCCCTTTACTGTAGCTCTCTTTTGTCTAACTGAGAAACGAAGGCTTGTTCATGTGGGTGGTGCCGCTCGGTTTTCAGAAGCCGAGGGAAAAAGGATGGGAACGGGGCTCCCAAATTGAAAGGAGCCTGCGAGCTCCGCCTTTTGGAGGCCCTGAGAAAGGATGAGCTAAAGAATGAGGGGAGGTGGTGTAATGGGTCTTATTTTCATTACAGTACATATGCTTGGCAGAAGGAGGCAACAAGAGGAGAGAAGTTACCTTAGATATTTGGGAGTTAGGATTAGTTACCATCCAGTATTTGATGAGTGCGTTATAGTAAATGGAAATACTGTCCTGACAATTAGGGCAGCACGGTAGCATAGTGGTTAGCATCAATGCTTCACAGCTCCAGGGTCCCAGGTTCGGTTCCCGGCTGGGTCACTGTCTGTGCGGAGTCTGCACGTCCTCCCCGTGTGTGCGTGGGTTTCCTCCGGGTGCTCCGGTTTCCTCCCACAGTCCAAAGATGTGCGGGTTAGGTGGATTGGCCATGCTAAATTGCCCGTAGTGTCCTAAAAAGTAAGGTTAAAGGGGAGTTGTTGGGTTACGGGTATAGGGTGGATACGTGAGTTTGAGCAGGGTGATCATTGCTCGGCACAACATCGAGGGCCGGAGGGCCTGTTCTGTGCTGTACTGTTCTAAATTCTAAATTGGAGGAGAACTTTTAAGTTGCATCAATGTTTCGCCACTCGCGATGGGGCTAAACAGTGGCAAGCTGAAAGGGGAATGAAGGATTCTGTTTTTAACATATCATTCAATATTTCATCCTTCATAAATGTTCCTACACCCCAGGGACTGCAGCGGTTCAAGAAGGCAGCTCACCACCACTTCCTGAAGGGCAACTAGGGATGGGCAATAAATGCTGGCCTAACCAGCGACGCCCACATCCCGTCATTCAGTTTTAAAAGAAATTGCAAAGAAATGGGTAATGCAGCACAATAAAACACATCGCAGATACAGAGACGGATTCTCTCTACTGCAGAATGACTGTCAGCAGTACCAGCAACAATTTGCATTTTTCTAGCACCTTTAACATACTCGAATATCGCACTGTACTTCGCAGGGGTGTTACTGATCAAACTTTGAGAGGAACAAAGTGAACGTTTCACGTCCTTTCATCAAAACGCAAGATGACCCTATTCTCACACAAGGTCATCGGCCTGTACTCTTAACTCTGTTTCTCTCTCCACAGACGCTGCCAGACTTGCTGAGTTGATCCAGAATCCACTGTTTTTATGACTATTATATGTGCAACAGTTTCAGTGTTGGGCAAGGCACTTCATTCACCAGGATGGCTGGAAAGCCATTCTGTGCATTGTATGTCTGTCATCCCGAGTACGGCTTTCTCATCACACAAGCCTATGAGAAACGTTTAACACTGTGAGCCTCTCTTTTTTTTTTAAATTTTAGATTATCCAATTATTTTTTCCAATTAAGGGGGCAATTTAGCTTGGCCAATCCACCTACTCTGCACATTTTTGGGTTGTGGGGGCGAAACCCACGCAGACACGGGGAGAATGTGCAAACTCCACACGGACAGTGACCCAGAGCCGGGATCGAACCTGGGACCTCAGCGCCGTGAGGCGGTTGTGCTAACCACTAGGCCACCGTGCTGCCCTTCTGTGAGCCTCTCTTGACTCAACCTTGGCTATTTAAAAATTCTCGACAATGTTTTCAACTCCCCCCTGTCTCACCCCCCTCCCTAGCTCTCCTGGGGGCCAGCTCACCACTGAGATCTCTGCCTTCTTCCACATCTGGCATCTAGCCGATTCCCAACACTCAGTGCCATGCTCTGCTCCCACTGTCCAAGACCTAAACTCTGGAATTCCCTCCCCAATCCTCTCCGCCTCTTCTAAGACCGTCCTTCAGACCTACCTGTTTGACCAAGGTTCCGGTCACCTGTCCTCATAGAACCTGACCCAAAGTGACTCAATGTCAGATGCTGACAATACGCCTTGGGACACTTTGCTATAACGTAGAACATACAGTGCAAAAGGAGGCCATTCAGCCCATCAAGTCTACACCGACCCACTTAAGCCCTCACTTCCACCCTATCCCCGTAACCCAATAACCCCTAACCTTTTTGGTCACTGAGGGCAATTTATCATGGCCAATCTACCTAATCTGCACACCTTTGGACTGTGGGAGGAAGCCAGAGCACCAGGAGGAAACCCACGCGTACAACGTGCAGACTCCACACAGACAGTGACCCAGCGGGGAATCGAACCTGGGACACTGGCGCTGTGAAGCCACAGTGCTAACCACTATGCTACCACGCCACCCTGTTAAATAAACTGCATAAATTCAAGTTGCTATTGTTTACCAGATTAGGACAGGTTACATTTGAACAAATATCCCATTTGCCTGTGCAGATTAAATCAGAAATATTAACATTGAATACAGCTTTAGAGAAAATTTGGCTCTGAAGCTTCAGGACATTCTGCAGAGTCAGCCTCAAAGAGCTAAATATCTTCACATTAAACGGGCGAGTGTGCGTGCGAAAACTTGAGAAAGTAATGCACTTTCTGTGGAGCCTTATGACACCACTTCATAATCGAGAAAAACACTTCTCGTATAATTACTACTTTGAAGTTCAGTGACTGTATTTATGTATGTCCTATGTTTTTTCATGTATGGAACGATCTGTCTGGACTGTACGCAGAACAATACTTTTCACTCTACCTCGGTACATGTGACAATAAATCAGATCAAATCAAACCTGTGCTTTTAGTAGACTAAGGCTACGAGACCAAGGGCGGGTTTAGCACAGTGGGCTAAACAGCTGGCTTGTAACGCAGAACAAGGCCAGCAGCGCGGGTTCAATTCCCGTACCGGTCTCCCCGAACAGGCGCCGGAATGTTACGACTAGGAACTTTTCACAGTAACTTCATTGAAGCCTACTTGTGGCAACAAGCGATTATTATTATTAAGTGCAGTTATCAGTTCACAAACAGCAGCTGGAAGAATGGACAGATGTTTGATTAATTTGACCAACGGAGGACCAGTACACCCTTGTCTCTCTGCAAGCTCAATCGCCCCCCCCCCCCCCCGCCCCCCCCCCCCCCCCCCCCCGCCCACCAACCACCCCGACATCTGCCTTCCTTTCAATATTCCCCCCTCTATAACCTCCACGAGAATGTGAGGCCGGGATCTCGGGTTAGGGGGCGAATAGGCCCGACAGCTCTCTCCTCGGCCCTGCCCGAAGCGTAGGCACGAGTTCCAGAATCGGAGGTGTACCTGCCAGCTACTGACTGAGGTGTCAGTACTGCCACCTGAGCCAAGGTGCCCGCTCGAAGCCTGAAGCCACAGGGAGGCCATTGGCATGAGCCTATCTGCTTTTTGTTGCCCACCGCTGTCCTGCCACGGAGCCTCTGGGCAGGTGTTTTCCCGTGCACAGGCAGGATTGTGCCAGGAGAAATGTCTCAGATATTAATGACACTATGGGTCCACAGCATCGGCTCCCAGACCGACATGCAATATAAAATATCCCGCGGGAGACACTGCTGGCAATGCCCAGAGATCTCCTCCCCTGGCATCCCTTGCCTCAATGTGACTTCAGACCTGATTGTTACCACTCTGTTCTCAATGTGTTGCATCATTGCAAAAAAAAAAAAAATCGCCTGAAGGCATTGACCATCAGTGACCTGCCATCATTGGCTGTGCACTGAGGGTGAAACTACAACATGCAGTTACGTTTGAATATCGCAGGATGTTTCAACACCCTCGGCAGTGAGAGCTTGTGGAATATTTCGGAAACTCAGTTGAAGAAGGATTGGGTTTTTTTTGGTGGAGGCTGAGGACTTCAAAGCTGAGGAGAGGAGGAGCGATGGGGTGGTTTTGGCGAGGGGGGAGCGCCCAGGATTAACCAGGGCTCTGTTATTGAGAGTGCAATGGGGCAGAGTATGCACAGTTGGACACCCAGCGGGGGGGGGGGGGGGGGGGGGGGGGGGAGGAAGTTGATACAAGTGGAGGCAGAGGTAGCGGTTGAAGAGGGACGGAATGGAGGAACGCCCAGAGAAGGGCTAGGGTTTGAAGTTGATTCATTTGGGAATGGTAATACAGAGCAATCTGGTGACAATCCATCTGGCTCACCAATGTATGTGACGGTAGGAAACTTGCCATTCCCACCCTAGCAATGCCACAGCAACGTGACAAATTCAGGGCAGCACAAGTGGATAGCACTGTGGCTTCACAGCGCCAGGGTCCCAGGTTCGATTCCCGGGTGGGTCACTGTCTGTGCGGAGTCTGCACGTTCTCCCCCGTGTCTGTGTGGGTTTCCTCCGGGTGCTCCGGTTTCCTCCCACAGTCCAAAGACGTGCTAAATTGCCCTTAGTGTCCAAAAAGGTTAGGTGGGGTTATTGGGTTGCGGGGATAGGGTGGAGGTGAGGGCTTGAGTGGGTCGGTGCAGTCGATGGGCCGAATGGCCCCCTTCTGCACTGTATGTTCTAATTCATAATTGCCCTCTGGAAATGTCCTAAAAGGCCCCCATTTCAAGGACAATTAGGACTGGGCAACAAATCTTTGCCAGCGACGTCCACATCCCACGGCACAATTTATTTTAAAAAAAGGTTAGCAGGGGATAGGAAGCAGCTGAAGGAACCTTGAGCGAGTTTGGGTTAGGGTGGAACAGGGTTTGGGAGGCCCCCAGATGAAAGCCGAGGAGGAAATGTGACCGGGAGCAGCTAAGTCGGATCAAAAGCGAACAGCAACGACTGGGTTTATGGAACAAATTGCCCAGTGAGAGTTGCAGTGATAAAACTGCAGTGGAAATCTCATCTCCCATTCTTGGGATTCATAAACATAAATTAGCCCAACCACATGATTACACAGAGTGGGATTAATCTGGAGGATGGGTTGAGGAGGTCAACCCACTGTGTTTTCTTTTAACTATCAATTTACCAGAGAAAATATAGACTGCTCCTATGCAGTATTTAAACAGTGAGCCTTCAAGGTTCTCGCTCTGTACCCAAATCAGCATTAAAAACATACAATATATTAGTGGCCTTTGAGTCGCAAAGTCACAGAGGAAATCCACCCCTTGGCTTTGATCCCATGAAGACCTACCCCCTCCCCCCCCCACATTGCTCAGTTCCCTGCCCTCCCTCCTTAAAGGTGCTTCTCCTGCGCTGGGGGTACAAGTCCACGGACGCCAGTGGCAGTTCCGCAAGCTCATTCATGCAAGGGGCCATTCTTTGAGATAGCATCGTGTCAATGAATGTGAAGAGGACTTGACAGGGTTGAAATGATTTCTCCTGCTGCAGTGATTCTCAAACTGGGGTGGTGGGGGGGGGGGGGGGGGTGGCTGGGGGGGGGGGGCTGGGGGGGGGGGGGGGTGTCCAGTCTTAAGATGAGGGCTGGAAAACTCAGGAAGCGCCTTTCCCAACACAAATCTGCAATCTCCACCCCCCCCCCCCCAACACTAAACGCTTGAGAATGCTGAGGGGAGTTTTGAAAACTGCGAGTGAAAGATGTTTGTTAGGTCAGGGGGGTGAGGGATAATGAACCAGCTGAGGGTTTGGGGTGGTGCGAGGTGGAATGGAGTTGAGGTACGGATCCAATTGAATGACGGAGGAGGGTCTTAATGGCCCACTCTAATCTCTAATGTTCTGAAGTGCATTACAAGCAGTGTACAAATGGTTAGTCACTGTTAACTATTCAACCAGGAGAGGCAAATTGCATGAAGCAGGTCAGATACGTCACCAGATCATCTATTTTCTGTTTTGCTCCTTTGGGGGAGACTGTTGACCAGGAGAATGGCTGAACGCAGGCTCGATGGGCCGAAGAGCCTCTTTTATACTATATGATAGTATAGGGCAGCACGGTAGCATTGTGGATAGCACAATTGCTTCAGGGTCCCAGGTTCGGTTCCGGCTTGGGTCACTGTCTGTGCGGAGTCTGCACATCCTCCCCGTGTGTGCGTGGGTTTCCTCCGGGTGCTCCGGTTTCCTCCCACAGTCCAAAGATGTGCAGGTTAGGTGGATTGGCCATGATAAATTGCCCTTAGTGTCCAATATTGCCCTTAGTGTTGGGCGGGGTTACTGGGTTATGGGGATAGGGTGGAGGTGTTGACCTTGGGTAGGGTGCTCTTTCCAGGAGCTGGTGCAGACTCGATGGGCTGAATGGCCTCCTTCTGCACTGTAAATTCTATGATGCTACTATATGCTTGTGCAGTGGGATCTTTTACGTCACGTACAGATGCACAAGCATTTTAAAAATATACAAAACAATATAAAAATGTCTAACCTAGCCCCCACCTTTTCTTGCAATTTGTGGTGGGTTCCAGGCACCCTGCCTTATCCCCACGTACCTCATACAAGTCTCATTCTTTAGCTCTGAGTCTTAACTGTTGGCTGACTGCTCGAACAGGAAAGGCATGTTGGGAATGATCGTGGTCTTACCCGGGTAGTCACTAACCCCACGCCTCAATCCAGGGAAATTCCTGCCTTTCCCATTTGCAACAACCGCTGTCTTGGGAGAGAGGGGCTGGCACGTCGCGTCTACGGGAATGGAAGTGGCAACTTCTGCACTGACAGACTCAGAGGAACTCTGGGTAGGAGTGGGGGGCGGGGGGTGGGGTGGTTGCTGGGGGTTCTGAGGGTCGCATGACGTTATGTGCTGAGCATTGGGATAGGTACCTGAGCGGGATGTGCAGTTGGTACAGTTGTCCATTCACTTGCCGTCCAAGACAAATCTTCTACATCCTGTGTGCAATGGGGTACATACAAGGGCTGTTTATAGAACTGCAGGAGAACCTATAGCAAGGAAAAAAACTACCACTCATTTGGCCTTTATTAGTTTGCATGCAGCTCGTGAGTCTCCTACCTTCCTCTATCGAACCTTTGTGGGTAAACGTTGCTATTCCTCCCTCTCTCATGTAGACTTTTACAGTGTTAACGTAGGGGTGGGCTGAGTGGTGGGGTTGGGAGGAAGTTTACCTTGTAAACAGTAAGGAAACAAGACATCAGGGGCAGCACAGTGGCCTAGTGGTTAGCACAACTGCCTCACGGCGCTGAGGTCCCAGGTTCGATCCCGGCTCTGGGTCACTGTCTGTGTGGAGTTTGCACATTCTCCCCATGTCTGCGTGGGTTTCGCCCCCACAACCCAAAGGTGTGCAGAGTAGGTGGATTGGCCATGCTAAATTGCCCTTTAATTGGAAAAAATAATTGGGTAATCTAAATTTATTAAAAAAAGGAAACAAGACATCTGCTCAATCACCATTTACATTGAATCTTAGTGCTTCTGGCACATGAAATATGCTAGATGTTTTAAGTGAGGGGATGTTTTGAGCGCTCAAAGAAAGCACCAAATTGCCTTGCTCCTCGCGCTCTCTGCGCTCACCGCGCTGGCCTCTTCCACGGCATTGATTTTCATTACTCGACTATTGGTCTCCGTGCCTTCAGCTACATAGACCTTCTCAGCAAGTCCCTCTCAACCTAGGCCAGTGAGTGGGCTGCATGACTGACCCTCCTTCATTTCAGTGGACCGCAGGTTTGAAATGGGTTCCCTAACCGTGACCCCATGATTAAGATTAAATCCGGTCAACAAAAAAGTCTGTGGGCCACACTCAGAACATGTGTGGTCCCTGGACCATACGTTGCCCACCACTGCTCCATTCATACATCATTGAATAATCATAGAATCCCCACATTGCAGAAGGAGGCCATTCATGTGCCGTGCAGTCCCCGACAGACCACCATACTTAGGCCCAATCTCCCACCCTATCCCAGGAACCTCACCTCACCTGCACATCTTTGGACACTAAGGGGCAATTTAGCATGGCCAATCCACCTAACCTGCAAATCTTTGGACTGTGGGAGGAAACCGGAGCACCCGGAGGAAACCCACGCAGACACCGGGAGAGAACGTGCAGACTCCACACAGTCACCCGAGGCCGGAATTGAACCTTGATCCCTGGTGCTGTGAGGCAGCAGTGCTAACCACTGCGCTTTCAGGACTCTCCTCGAAAATCTACCTCTTTGACAAAGCATTTGATAACATTCCTGTGAAGAACCTTTCTGAATATTTTACCCAGTGCTGTATCAGTACAGGTCGTTGTCGTGCTGTAGGAAGTGAGGCATTTATTTTCTGGACAGTGGTTGAACAGATTGGGGTTAGGGATGAGCGGGGGGGGGGGGGGGGGGGGACGGTTGCGGAATTGCAACTGTGACGCTCCACGTGGTCGAAGTGCCTGCCGATACTCAAGTCGGTTAAGCAACAAAGGGTCCCTCAGGCCCGTGGAACCATGCGTCAGCATCAGCCAATGCTTTAGGATTAGTGAGCCAAATTCTCACATCCTTCCTTACGAACGAGGGACTTTCTAGGTGAAGGAAGCTGAGAAACAGGGTTAAGGGAGAGGGAATAGGGGTGTTCAAAATTAAGAGGGGTTTCGAAAGAGTTAGTGGGAAACAGTGGGGTAGTGGCAATGTTATTGAACTTTTAACCCAGAGGCCCAGGCTGATGCTCTGGGGGAGGAGGGGGGGAGGGGTCACGGGTTCAAATCCCCCCCCCTGAGAGAATTGAAAAGCTAGTCTCCGTAATGGTGACCAAGGATTGGTGTAAAAATTCATCCGCTTCCTTTGGGGAGGAAACTCTCCTTACGCGGTCCGGCCTACACATGGATCCAGACCCACAGTAACGTGATTGAGTCTTAATTGCCCTCTGAAATGACCGGTCAAGCCACTATACGATTCGTAAATAATAGGAATAGGGCAATCGACCCATCGAGCTTGCCTGGCCATTGAATAAGGTCAAGGCTGCCCTGACTGTTATCCTGAACTCCACTTTTCTGCCCCCCCCCCCACCCCACCCACCCACCCCCCGTCTGCCCATCGAAAATCTGTCTAACTCAGCCTTGAACATATTCAATGACCCACAGCCTCCGCTGCTCCAAACTCTAAACACTAGCAACTGAGAGAAGAAGTTCCTCCTCACCTCCGTCTTAATTGGAAGACCCTTTATTTTGAAACTTAGTTCTCGACTCCTCCACAGGAGCAGACATGCTCTCAGCGTCCACATTGTCAAGCCCCCCCCGCCACCCCCAGAATGTTATAAATTCCTATAAGATCACCTCTCACTCTTCGAAACACCAGTGAGCAGAGGCCGTGCTATTTCAAGGGCAATTGAGGATGGCTGATTAATGCTGACACTGCCCATTTCCATGAAGGAATTACAGAAACAGTAACTAAGGCAAAACTATTTCCAGGGACGAGAGAGTCAGTAACCAGAGGACATCGATTTAAGATAATTAACAAAGGAACCAGAAGGAAGATGGAAGATAAGACTTGTTTTACATAGAGTTACAATCGAGATCGAGAATGTGGTGCCTGGGAGGGTGATGGAATCAGCTCCAGTCGTAACTTTCACAAGGTAATTTGCAAAGGCAAAAAGCACAGCGCGCTTGGGGCAAAGCAAGAGGTGGAAGTGAGAACCAGACAGCTCACTTTTTCACCGAGCCGGCACAGGTGAGATGGGCCAAATGGTCCCAGCCGCCCTGCAAGATTCTATAATTCTCACTGGGCTGTGGAAGGAAAGTGTTGCCATTCTGTCCATCATTCTGACCTCAGGAATTCATACTTAAAGGCTTGGGCAGCTTGGTAGCCCAGTGGTTAGCACAGCTCCAGGGTCCCAGGTTTGATTCCCCGCGGGGTCACTGTCTGTGCGGAGTCTGTACGTTCTCCCCCCGTGTCTGTGTGGATTCCCGCCGGGTGCTCCGGTTTCCCTTAATAGCCCATTGATGTGGGCGCCGCTGGCCTTTATTGGCCATCCCTAATTGCCCTTGATGATGGCGAGCTGCCCTCTAGAGCCGCTGTGGTTCCATGTGGTGTAGGTACACCCACAGTGCTGTTAGGGAGGGAGGGAAGGAACAGCCGATATATTTCCAAGTCAGGATGGTGTGTGGCTTGGAGGGGAACTTGCAGGTGGTGGTGTTGCAATGTGTCTGCGCTCCCTGCCCTTCTTGGTGGCAGAGGTTTGTGCCAGCGAAGGAGCCTTGGCGAGTTACTGCTGTGCACCTTGTAGACGTCTGACACTTCGGCAACTGTGCACCAGTGGTGGAGGGAGTGACTGCTAAAGGTGGTTTGTTGGCGCTGCGCTTATCCAGGCGAGTGGGGAGTATCCCATCACACTCCTGACTTGGGCCTTGTAGATGGTGGACAGGCTTTGGGGAGTTACTCTCTGCAGAACTCCTGTCTCTGAGCTGCTCTTTTCTCGATACTTTAGTGAAGCTGGGAGGCGGTTAAGGTGGATAGTCTAGAATTGAAATCCTGGTCCATTGTGTTCTTTGGAACTTACCAACCTAATGCGTGGTACTCATGGCAGAGAACATTGGGCTTCTTGGCAATGGTTGTTCAATCAGTGGGAAAGTAGTCAACACACGGCTGAGATACTCGGCCTATGCCAGATGGATGCAGTAACGTTTGGCTTGCGCCAAAGCAGGTGGAGCTCTTTCTAAATCCTTAACCAACACATGACACAGACACAGACACACATACACACATTGGTTGGTGCTCCTGCTCTTGAAGTCCTGACGGTTAATCCCTGAAAGAAGCTGCCCACACAAACTAGATGTTGATGTGTCATGGTCAGAACGGGTTAAAGGCTTCTGTTTGAAGATGCCACATTTGGTTAATGTGATAGTATTGTTCTGACACGATGGACTTGGCACGCAGCCTGAAAGGCAGGACATAGATGGAACGGGAAGGATGACATGTGAGCATCTCTCTCGGGCCTCAGGGCATCCCATTGCTTATGGACAAGCAAAGTACTTTTTGAAGCGTAGTCATTGTTGCGATGTAGGAAAACAGCAGCCTAATTTGCGCACAGCAAGATCCCACAAACAGCAGCGTGGACGTGACTTGCATCACATTTTTGGAGTGACGTCAGCCAAAGGCTGGATGTTGGCCAGGAGACTGGGGAGGCTCGTCCGCCTCGTCTTCACAGTAATGCGCTGGCACCTCTAACCCCCACCTCCCAAGGCAGAGGGGGCATCTCGTCAAAAGTAAGACTTCTGCCTGCAGTGCAGAGTCAGAAGGAGGCCATTCGGCCCATCATATCCGCACCGCCTCTCCAAACGAACTTCATGACTTGGTGTCAATCCCCTGCCTCTCCCCCCCCCCCCCCACACACACACGTACCCCTGCACATTTAAGTAACCATCTAACTCCCTCTCCAATGCCTCGATTGATCCTGCCTCCACCACACTTCTTGGCAGCGCAATCGTGACCCCAGACCACTCACTGTGTGACAAAGGTTTTTTTCACACCGCATTTGCACTGGGAATGCCAGTCCACATCGCTGTGCTCACAACTCCGTACTGAGGCTCAAATTCACAACTTTCTGACTCAGAGATGTGGCATCGCCTGCTCAGCCACAGATTAAACCAAAGGTGGACACATGTGGTGATGTTTCCTCATAACCGGAGCAGAGAGGACTGTCAGGTTATGTCCCAAACCACATGCTTCGCAATATCAACAAGAATTGCTTTACCATGTGACCATAATGAATGTACTGGGCAACTCCACATGTACACTCATATTGGGATGAATAAAATCAGCCAAAACTGAAATTGGTGTCTCTCCCTCTGCCTTGTGCCTTCCTCATTTTGGGAGGATGGGCAGGAGGAGAAATTTCCATTCATTCCTTTAAAAAAAAAAATTTAGAGTGCCCATTTAATTTTTTCCAATTAAGGGGCAATTTAGCGTTGCCAATCCACCTACCCTGCACATAGAACAGTACAGCACAGAACAGGCCCTTCGGCCCTCAATGTTGTGCCGAGCCATGATCTCCCTACTCAAACCCACGTATCCACCCTATACCCGTAACCCAACAACCCCCCCCCCCCTTAACCTTACTTTTATTAGGACACTACGGGCAATTTAGCACGGCCAATCCACCTAACCCGCACATCTTTGGACTGTGGGAGGAAACCGGAGCACCCAGAGGAAACCCACGCAGACACAGGGGGAGGACGTGCAGACTCCGCACAGACAGTGACCCAGCCGGGAATCGAACCTGGAACCCTGGAGCTGTGAAGCATTTATGCTAACCACCATGCTACCCTGCTGCCCTGCTGCACGTCTTTGGGTTGTGGGGGCGAAACCCACACAGACACGGGGAGAATGTGCAAACTCCACACAGACAGTGACCCAGAGCCGGGATCGAACCCGGGACCTCGGCGCCATGAAGTAGCAGTGCTAACCATTGTGCGACCTGCCGCCCCAATTTCCATTCATTCCTACAGGATATCTCTCTCTCTCTCTCTCTCTGGGAATTGTTAATGTCCGTTTATACATCTTTAAGTCACATTCACCTGTCGGTTGGAATATACCGAGGGCAATTGGAATCAAAGGCGGTGGGCGCAGGATCGGGTCTCCCGCTGGATTTCAACACGTTAAACTCCAATGTCAGTCCCAGTAGTTTTCATAGGGAGCAGGTTAGAGTTAAGACCCCCATCCCCACATAGATACCCCCCCACGACCCCCTTCATTCAGCCACCCCGTGGGAAAAAAGGGACAGGCAGCTTGACATTAGTGACACGGGACTGCAAACAAGGCCGTTCTGCCCAACCAGTCTGCTGCCGGCAACATCTGCTGCACTGGAGGCAAATATGCAGCGGAGTGCCACATTCGTCTGCCTCTGATCTAAGGTCGGTCGCCATTCAGAATGAAGGTGCCTGCCTCCTTTCAAGGCTGATTGGCCTTCGCTGGCTGCATTCTCTATTGTGGCTCCCCATTCGGTTTGCACTGCGAGTTTACATAATGGACCGGTCGAGGAACCAGTGGGTTAGATACACAGATTAAATATAATAGAGACACTGGGACTCGAACCTGTAATTATTTTAATTTTTAATTAAGCGGTAATGGACAAGGGAGAGCAGAGTGAGCAATAATTGAGGGCAGCAGGCTCTACAGATGATGCCACAGGTTGAGCCTTTCAATGAAAGTGCTGTGTTTAATTACGACCCTGTGAACGGCCACTAATTCATTGTTTCGGTTCGTACAGTTTGTGCAATGAACTGAATATGTGCCAGCCTTTGAAACCAAACAGGTTAAAAGAAAGTGGCCCTCGGCACTTCTGGGTCAAAGGTGCCCTGCCAAAGCGTTATTGGAAACATTGTTAGAGTGTGTATCAGTGGATGTGGGGGTATCTCTGTGGGGATGGGGGTATCTCTGTGGGGATGGGGTATCTCTGTGGGGATGGGGTATCTCTGTGGGGATGGGGGTATCTCTGTGGGGATGGGGTATCTCTGTGAGGATGGGGGTATCTCTGTGGGGATGGGGTATCTCTGCGGGGATGGGGTATCTCTGTGGGGATAGGGTATCCCTGTGGGGATGGGGTATCTCTGTGGGGATGGGGTATCTCTGCGGGGATGGGGTATCTCTGCGGGGATGGGGTATCCCTGTGGGGATGGGGTATCTCTGTGGGGATGGGGTATCTCTGTGGGGATTGGGGTATCTCTGTGGGGATGGGGTATCTCTGTGGGGATTGGGTATCTCTGTGGGGATGGGGTATCTCTGTGGGGATGGGGTATCTCTGCAGGGATGGGGTATCTCTGTGGGGATGGGATATCTCTGTGGGGATGGGGTATCTCTGCAGGAATGGGGTATCTCTGTGGGGATGGGGTATCTCTGTGGGGATGGGGTATCTCTGCAGGAATGGGGTATCTCTGTGGGGATGGGGTATCTCTGTGGGGATTCGGGTATCTTTGTGGCGATGGGAGTATCTCTGTGGGGATGGGGTATCTCAGTGGGGATGGGGTATCTCTGTGGGGATTGGGGTATCTCTGTGGGGATGGGGTATCTCTGTGGGGAATGGGGTATCTCTGTGGGGATGGGATATCTCTGTGGGGATGGGATATCTCTGTGGGGATGGGGTATCTCTGTGGGGATTGGGGTATCTCTGTGGGGATGGGGTATCTCTGTGGGGATGAGGTATCTCAGTGGGGATGGGGTATCTCTGTGGGGATTGGGGTATCTCTGTGGGGATGGGGTATCTCTGTGGGGATGAGGTATCTCAGTGGGGATGGGGGTATCTCTGCGGGGATGGGGTATCTCTGTGGGGATGGGGTATCTCTGCGGGGATGGGGTATCTCTGTGGGGATGGGGTATCTCTGTGGTGATGGGGTTATCCCTGTGGGGATGGGGTATCTCTGTGGGGATGGGGTATCTCTGTGGGGATGGGGTATCTCTGTGGGGATGGGGGTATCTCTGCAGGGATGGAGGTATCTCTGTGGGGATGGGGTATCTCTGTGGGGATGGGGTATCTCTGCGGGGATGGGGTATCTCTGCGGGGATGGGGTATCTCTGTGGGGATGGGGTATCTGCGGGGATGGGGTATCTCTGTGGGGATGGGGTATCTCTGTGGGGATTGGGGTATCTCTGTGGGGATTGGGGTATCTCAATGGGGATGGGGTATCTCTGCGGGATGGGGTATCTCTGCGGGGATGGGGCATCTCTGCAGGGATGGGGTATCTCTGTGGGGATTGGGGTATCTCTGTGGGGATTGGGGTACCTCTGTGGGGATGGGGTATCTCTATGGGGATGGGGTATCTCTGCGGGGATGGGGTATCTCTGTGGGGATGGGGTATCTGCGGGGATGGGGGTATCTCTGCGGGGATGGGGTATCTCTGCGGGGATGGAGTATCTCTGCGGGGATGGGGTATCTCTGTGGGGATTGGGGTATCTCTGCGGGGATGGGGTATCTCTGCGGGGATGGGGTATCTCTGCGGTGATGGGGCATCTCTGTGGGGATGGGGGTATTTCTGCAGAGATGGGGTATCTCAGTGAGGATGGGGTATCTCTGTGGGGATGGGTTTCTCTGTGGGGATGGGGTATCTCTGGGGATTGGGGTATCTCTGTGGGGATTGGGGTATCTCTGTGGGGATTGGGGTATCTCTGTGGGGATGGGGTATCTCTGTGGGGATTGGGATATCTCTGTGGAGATGGGGTATCCCTGTGGGGATGGGGTATCTCTGTGGGGATGGAGGCATCTCTGCGGGGATGGGGCATCTCTGCGGGGATGGGGGTATCTCTGCGGGTATGGGTATCTCTGCGGGGATGGGGTATCTCTGCGGTGAAGGGGTATCTCTGCGGGGATGGCGTATCTCAGTGGGGATGGGGTATCTCTGTGTGGATGGGGGTATCTCTGTGGCGATGGGGGTATCTCTGTGGGGATTCGGGTATCTCTGCGGGGATGGGATATCTCTGCGGCGATGGCCATATCTCTGTGGGGATGGGGGTATCTCTGTGGGGATGGGGTATCTCTGCGGGGATGGGGGTGTCTCTGTGGAGATGGGGTATCTCTGTGGGGATTGGGATATCTCTGTGGGGATTGGGGTACCTCTGTGGGGATGGGGTATCTCTGCGGGGATGGGGTATCTGTGGGGAATGGGGTATCTCTGTGGGGATGGGATATCTCTGTGGGGATGGGATATCTCTGTGGGGATGGGGTATCTCTGTGGGGATGGGGTATCTCTGTGGGGATGGGGTATCTCTGTGGGGATGGGGGTATCTCTGCGGGGATGGGGGTATCTCTGCGGGGATGGGGCATCTCTGCAGGGATGGGGTATCTCTGTGGGGATGAGGTATCTCAGTGGGGATGGGGGTATCTCTGCGGGGATGGGGGTATCTCTGCGGGGATGGGGTATCTCTGCAGGGATGGGGTATCTCTGTGGGGATGAGGTATCTCAGTGGGGATGGGGGTATCTCTGCGGGGATGGGGGTATCTCTGCGGGTATGGGTATCTCTGCGGGGATGGGGATATCTCTGCGGGGATGGGGGTATCTCTGCGGGGATGGGGTATCTCTGCGGTGATGGGGTATCTCTGCGGGGATGGGGTATCTCAGTGGGGATGGGGTATCTCTGTGTGGATGGGGGTATCTCTGTGGGGATGGGGGTATCTCTGTGGGGATGGGGGTATCTCTGTGGGGATTCGGGTATCTCTGCGGGGATGGGATATCTCTGCGGCGATGGCCGTATCTCTGTGGGGATGGGGGTATCTCTGTGGGGATTCGGGTATCTCTGCGGGGATGGGATATCTCTGCGGCGATGGAGTATCTCTGTGGGGATGGAGTATCTCTGTGGGGATGGGGTATCTCTGCGGGGATGGGGTATCTCTGTGGGGATGGGGGTGTCTCTGTGGAGATGGGGTATCTCTGTGGGGATGGGGTATCTCTGCGGGGATGGGATATCTGTGGGGAATGGGGTATCTCTGTGGGGATGGGATATCTCTGTGGGGATTGGGGTATCTCTGTGGGGATGGGGTATCTCTGCGGGGATGGGGTATCTGTGGGGAATGGGGTATCTCTGTGGGGATGGGATATCTCTGTGGGGATGGGGTATCTCTGTGGGGATGGGGTATCTCTGGGGATGGGAATCTCTGGGGATTCGGGTATCTCTGTGGGGATGGGGTATCACTGTGGGGATTGGGATATCTCTGTGGGGATGGGGTATCTCTGTGGGGATGGGATATCTCTGTGGGGATGGGGTATCTCTGTGGGGATGGGGTATCTCTGTGGGGATGGGCGTATCTCTGCGGGGATGGGGTATCTCTGTGGGGATGGGATATCTCTGTGGGGATGGGCGTATCTCTGTGGGGATGGGGCATCTCTGCGGGGATGGGGTATCTCTGGGGATGGGGATCTCTGTGGGGATGGGGTATCTCTGGGGACTAGAGACTTGGTCAAAGAGGCAAGTTCTACGGAGCAGCTTAAAGGAGGTAGTGGGGAGAGGGGGGGGGAGCAAGGTTTTGGGAGGGAATTCAAGAGCTGAAGGCCTGGCAGTTGACGACGCGCTGGTCAATGCTGGAGCGACTCGAACCAGTGTTGCGTCAGAGGTGCGCAGAGATCTTGGGGTGGGGGGTGTGAATGGGGGGGGGGGGGGGAGGAGGGGGGTGAGGGGACCCAAGGAGGGCACAGAGATAGCAGGTGCAGTCAGGCAAGAAGAACATTGAGAGGCCTAGCTGGGAACTTACTGGCAGTGCGACATTCCTCTGTTTAGTCTTGTAATCAGGTCTTAGTGGACCTATTTTAGGCAACTGTGGCAGTAGCAGATGGAAGAATATCGTACATTAGGCGCTCGTCCTCTGTTATTTTGGCGAATATCAGCTTGGTAACCCTTTTACAAGGGTTCAAATCCCACTCCAGAGACTTGAGCACAAACATCTAGGGGATGCGGAGGGAGTGCTGCACAGCTGGAGGTGCTGTCACTTGGGTTAGGCCATTAAGCCAAGTTCCAGCTTGCCCTTTCAGGTGAGTGGTAGTCCCGCCACCCCAGGAATCAGCCTGGTAAACCTTCGCTGCACTCCCTCCATGGCAAGAACATCCTTCCTCAGATAAGTACACCAAAACTACCCACAATACTCCAGGTGTGGCCTCACCAATGCCCTATACAATTGCAGTAAAACATCTCTATTCCTGTACTGCAATCCTTGAGCTATGAAGGCCAACATACCATTTGCCTTCTTTACTGCCTGCTGTACCTGCGCGCTTACTTTCAGCGACTGATGCACGAGGACACCAAGGTCTCACTGAGTATTCACCTCTCTCAATTTAGACTAATTGAAATAATAATCTGAGTCCAGCGAACCATGCCCATTTGTTCTGGGCATGCCCAGCACTGGAAGAATTCTGGAAGGGGGTGGCGGGGACGGTGTCGAGGGTGGTTGGATCCAGGGTCAAACCAGGGTGGGGACTTGCGATTTTCGGAGTTGCGGTGGAGCCGGGAGTGCAGGAGGCGAAAGAGGCCGGTGTCCTGGCCTTTGTGTCCCTAGTAGCCCGGCGGAGGATCTTGATGCAGTGGAAGGATGCGAGGCCCCCAAGTGTGAAGACCTGGGTCAATGACATGGCGGGATTTATAAAGTTGGAAAGGGTCAAATTTGCCCTGAGAGGATCAGTACAAGGGTTCTATAAATGGTGGCAGCCTTTTCTGGACTTCCTGGCTCAAAGATAGGTATCTTGCTCAATAGCAGCAGCAACACCGGGGGGGGGGTGGGGGGGGGGGGGTGGGGGGGGGGGGGGGGGTGGGGGGGGGCAAGGGGAGGGGTTCCTTATTATCGTTTCTAGTTTTTTTTTCTGCTGCGGTTATGTAACTTAACATTGTGTTAATTTAAGTTGTTAATATGTTGGGTTGTTCATTGAGGAGGGGCGAAGGTTCATGATTGTTGTCATTATTGTTATTGTTGGTATTTTAGTATGGTTTGATGTTGTTGTATAAATTCAAAATTTTTCAATAAAAATTATTTAAAAAAAAAAAGAAATAATAATCTGCTTTCCCATTTTTGTTATTGAAGCGGGTAACCTCATTTATCCACATTCTACTGCATCTGCCATGCATGTGCCCACTCACTCAACCTGTCCAAATCCCAACGAAGCATCTCCGCATCCTCCTCACAGCTCACCCTCCCACCCAGCTTTGTATCATCTGGAAATTTGGAGATAATACATTTAGTTCCCTCGTCCAAATCATTAATACATAATGTGAACAGTTGGGGTCCTAGCACAGGTCCCTGCGGTACCCCACTAGTCACTCTCTGCCAATTGGAAAAAGACCCATATATTCCAACTGTCTGGTAACCAGCTTTCTATCCATCCTATGAAATTAACTGCAATACAATGCACTTTAACTTTACATAGTAATCTGCTATATGAGACTTTGGCGAAAGCCTTCTGAAAGTCTAAATATGCCACATCCACCAATTCACCCTGGTCAACTCAACTGGTTACATCTTCAACAAATTTGAGTAGATTTGTCAAGCCTGATTTTCCTTTCATAAATCCATGCTGGCTTTGTCTGATTATACCACTGCTTTCCAAATGCTGTGCTACGAAATCCTTGATAATGGACTCCAGCAACTTCCCAACTACCGACGTTAGGCTCACTGGTGTATCGTTCCCTGTTTCTCCATAACTCCTTTTGTGAACAGTGGGGTTATATTCGCTACCCTTCAATCTGTAGAAACCATTCCAGAGTCCAAAGAATTTTGGAAAATATGTCGGGCGACAGGATAGCAAAGTGGTTAGCACTGTTGCTTCATAGCGCCAGGGTCCCAGGTTCGACTCCCGGCTTGGGTGACTGTCTGTGCGGAGTCTGCACGTTCTCCCTGTGTCTGAGTGGGTTTCCTCCGGGTGCTCCGGTTTCCTCCCACAAGTCCCGAAAGACGTGCTTGTTAGGTGAATTGGCCATTCTGAATTCTCCCTCTGTGTACCCGAACAGGCGCCGGAATGTGGCTACTAGGGGCTTTTCACAGTAACTTCATTACAGTGTTAATGTAAGCATACTTGTGACAGTAATAAAGATTATTATTGTTACCAATGGATCTACTATTGCTATGGCCACTTCCTTAAGTACTCTGGGGTGAGATTATCGGGCCTTGGAGATTTATCAGCCTTTAATCCCATTAATTTCCTCAAAATCATTTATCGACTAATACTTAATCTACTCACTAAAACCTGTGTTGCTCAGAGCATACGGTACACTATTCATGTCTTCCTTTGCAAAAAGTATGAGTTTAGTTCCTCAGCCATTTCTTTGTTCCCTGTTATTAATTCCCCCGTTTGTGACTGTAAGGGTTAGGGTTAGGGTTAGGGTTAAAAACATTTGTTTTTATCAATCTTTTTCACTTTACATACATATAGAAACTTTGACAGCCAGTTTTTATGTTCCCCGCTATTGCTTTTTTTTGTTTCTTAATCAATTCCTTCATACGTCTTTACTGAATTTTAAACTGCTCCCAATCCGCAGGTCTATTGCTTTTTCTTGCTAATTTGTATGCCTCTTCTTCGAATCTAATACTATCTCTAATTTCCCTTGTAAACCACGGTTTGGCCACAGTTCCTTTTCTACTCTTGCGCCAAATCGGAATAAACATCTTTTGGAGTTCACCTCTTCATTCCTTGAATGTCTGCCATTGTCTGTCCACTGTCCTTCCTTTCAGTAATATTTCCCAGTCCACCATTGCCAGCACATGCCTCATACCGTCATAGCTACTTATACTGAGATTCAGGACCCCCGGTCTCAGAATCAACTACCTCACTATCCACCTTGATAAAGGATTTGATCATATTATAGTCACTCAGCCCTAAGGGCCCTCTCACAGCTCCTTCTGTAAATTCTATGTAAATTCTATGTAAGTTCTAGATTGCCAACTAATCCTTTCTCGTTGCACAACACCCACTCCAAGATGGCTTGTTCCCAACCCACGCTCGCAAGCACCCCTCCCATCCAGCCCTCCTCCGCCTCCTCTCCGCAAGGACGTCAGCCTGTGAGGGAGCCACCGTGCCACCCACGGTCTGTTCACGTCTGGGGCCTCACTTTGGGAAGGTTGTCAACACCTTGGTGAGGGTGGGGTGGGGTGGAGAGGGAGGTGGGGGGAGGGGGGGGGGCGCGATGGGTGGGAGAGCCGGAAATGAACAAGGAACGAGGGACTTCAGTTATGTAGAAGGACTGCAGGATCTGGGATTGGTTTCCCTGGAGCAGAGAGAAGGTCCATTCAATACCATTAGGACCCATTCCTCCGATCCAGATAGCGCTGCCTGATATGGTGCTGGAAGCAGGCTCAATAGTAATTTCGAAATTGGAGAAATATTTGAAGTGGGGCCCTGGGGAATGGGAGGAGGCCTTGCAGGATTCTGCGAAAAAGATGGGGAGTGGGGGAGTTAGAACATAGAACAGTACAGCACAGAACAGGCCCTTCGGCCCTCGATGTTGTGCCGAGCAATGATCACCCTACTTAAACCCACGTAACCCGTATACCCGGTAACCCAACAATCCCCCATTAACCTTACACTACGGGCAATTTATCATGGCCAATCCACCTAACCCGCACATCTTTGGAGTTGGACCAGTTGGATGGTCCAGTCAAAGAGCCAGCACAGACACGATGAGCCGAGTGGCCTCCTTGTGCGTGGCACCATTCCCCACCTCAAAATACATCATTAGGTATAAAGGTCGGGGTGCCCCTCAGGGTGCAGTGGACAAGAGGAAGGGAAAAAAGAGGTTGTAGGCAGCATGGTAGCACAGTGGTTAGCACTGTCGCTTCACAGCGCCAGGGTCCCAGGTTCGATTCCCAGCTTGGGTCACAGTCTGTGCGGAGTCTCCACGTTCTCCCCGTGTCTGCGTGGGTTTCCTTCGGGCGCTCCGGTTTCCTCCCACAAGTCCCGAAAGACATGCTGTTAGGTGAATTGGACATTCTGAATTCCCCCTCAGTGTACCCGAACAGGTGCCGGAGTGTGGCGACTAGGGGCTTTTCACAGTAGCTTCATTACAGCGGTAATGTAAGCCGACTTGCGACAATAATAAAGATTATTATTATTAGGTTGGAATTGTTGAGATTCTATTTCGAGGAAGTTTCTTTTTTAGATGTCTGAGAACGGGAATCAAAATGAGTCCAAAGATGTGCAGGTTAGGTGGGGGTTACAGGGATGGGGCGGGCGAATGGGTTGAGGTAGGGTGCTCTTTCAGAGGATTGGTGCAGATTCGATGGGCTGAATGGCCTCCTTCTGCGCTGTTGGGATTCTATGGAGATGGTTGCAGAGTAAAATTAAAAACGCAGCTGCTGATGGAGGTTAACCAGCTGAGCAATGGAGAGCAGTTCTGTCAGGTGAATGCCTGAGAGTGGGACTCTCAACTTAAACCAGCTTCCGCAGTTAGGACTGACCATTAAAGAAAACACTCTGCTCTTTGTTAACCTACTCAAGTTTCTGATCTTTAAGTTGTTGTGCTGAAAAGGGTCACCTCAATATGTTGCAGACATATGTGTATGTTACCGACACGTGTATCTATATCTGTATGTGTGTATGAGAGTGCGTGCATATATCTGTACCTGCGCCCCTGTGGGTGCCGGTATTGTTTGTGCACCTGTGTGCATCTATGTGTGTCTTTGTCTATTCTATGTATGTCTCTGTATGTGTCTCTGGGTGTGTCTACGTGTCCCAGTGTGTGTGCCTGTGTGTGTGCCTGTGTGTGGGATGGGGGGTGGAGTAGGAAGCAGTGAGACGCAAGCTAAAACGGAAGTCGATTTTAATTTTTGCAGGTCGCTGCTAATTCCCCCAGTCTCACAGGTTCAAATTAGGAGAGAGGGTATTTCGTAGATCTGGCGGGCGAAATGATATCAGCTCCCATTTATCATGCACGGCAACCTCCTTTGTCTGTTATTTCATTAACCCGTTCAAAATCGACACATTGCTGCCTCTCCAATAGGGAATCGGTCAGAGTGTTACAAACTTGTTAGGGGTTTCATTTTTGGATTGCTGAACTAACATGGCATGAATTGATCAGACAGATTTGAAGTGCATCTCAGATTTAGAGGTCAGAAGAAGCATTCATTATTGTTGAACGAAGTACTTACAGATACATTTTGTACATTTACGTTTTCATTTTGTACTGATATGTAAAGGGAGATCTGAGCTGGGTTTTATTTATCTGATTTAACCTATTAGTTTGAATTATTTTTTGCAGTAGCTGAATTCTCCCAGACTAGAAGCAAAACTTTTTCATAAACGTCAGCCCATCCTCTAATCTAGCATTTTGATGACACTATTCCGAAATTGTTTGATATGTTTTCTTTTTACCTTAATAGGTGACAAATTTTCTTAAGGAGAACAAATGCAACACATACATAAATCCATAGACACACACGTACACACACATATACAAATCCATAGACACACACATATACAAATCCATAGACACACACATATACAAATCCATAGACACACACACGTACACATACAAATCCATAGACACACGCATATGTACACACACACATATACAAATCCAGACACACGCATACACACACATACACAAATCCATAGACACACACACATACAAAAATTCATGGGCTTACACACACGTACACAAATCCATAGACACACACATGTACACAAATCCATAGACACACACATATACATATCCATAGACACATACACAAATCCATAGAAAGGCACACAGGTACACAAATCCAGACACACACATGTACACAGATCCATAGATGCATACACACATGTACACAAATCCATAAACATACACACATACATAAATCCAGAGACACACACTGACATGTACACAAATTCATGGACACACACACAGGTATACAAATCCATCAATATACACCACACATGTACAGAAATCCATAGACACACATGTGTATAAATCCACAGACATACATACATGTACACAAATTCAGAGACACACATACATGTACACAAATCCTTAGATACACATACACACATGCATAGATGCACACACATACACAATGTACACAGATCCATATACACACACACACATGTACACAAATTCAGATACACACAATGTACACAAATCCAAAGAGACACATACATACACATGTACACAAATCCATAGACACACACATTTACACAAATCTATAGACACACACACAGGTATACACAAATCCAGAGAGAGGCACACACATGTACACAAATCCAGACACACACACACATACACAAATCCATAGACACACACAAATCCATAAACACACACATGTACACAAATCCATAGACACAGACACACACATAAGTACACGTGCACGCAAACATAGACAAGTATAGATGCACATATTAACAGACACAAACCATAAATACATAACCGCACACAGAAACAGACCTCTAGAGACAAAGACACACAATCACGCACACATGGACACAGACCCATAGATACACATAACATGCATACCCATAAAGACACATACAGACCCATAGTGACAGACATCCGACTCACAGACACCAAACCATGGACACATGCACTTATAGACACAGACTCATAGAGAGACACCCACACCCACATAGGCAGACCCAGAGACACACACACACAAACACAGCCACAGACCCATAAAGGCACAGGCGCACATACACACACATGGGCAGCAGACATGCACAGACCCATATAGACACATACACTGACACATGTGCACACATACGCAGACTTACATACACAAATACACAGTCATATACTCGAAGGCACACGTACACACACTGACGCACGCACCCAAAGAAACTGACACACATACAAACAGATCCAGAGACACAAACACGTAGATAAACACATATTTAGATGTAGATGCAGACACAAATACACACCCACAGATACTCACACACACACTGTTGGAACTTTTATTTCAGAAATGAGAGGCCTGAATTGTAGTTTACTGCACCCTGAGGCGTTGCTGGGGGTTGTGTGTCCCGGGGTGGGAGGGAACAGTGCATAGACCAAATGGACAGCATTGGTGTGGCGAGCGACACTGTGTGTGTGTGTGTGTGTGTGTGTGGGGTGGGGGGCAGTTTCATCATTCAAAAATAAATATTAAAGGCAAAATTGCCTAAAATGGGCATTTTTCTATTTGTGTATAACTGGGGACTGGGCGAGGAAATGCACATCTCCATCAGTAAGTAGTTTTAAACAAAAGGCAAGGTAAATTTTGGTTACCTCGAATTTGTGAGACCTTACTCTTGCGGTAGAGAGTTAGGCAGCCTAAAGGGTGGGTGGGGGGGTTGCATACAGTATCTGTTCTTGAGGCAAAATGATGCAATGAAAAGCATTGTGTGCAAAGTAGAATTGTCCTCAGCCGCTTTTACAGTAGGGGGTCACGTTAGTGACGGGAGGTGCATTATTAAATGCCACTTGTTTGCTTTGTATCCTTACTGGGTCACTTTCTTGCTCTCCATCTTTTTGGATAGCACAATGCTCTTCAGAGCAAATTTCAACGACAGCAACCTCGTCTCCCCTATCCCACCCACTGTTTCAGTCAGTGCATTTTCATGTGGGTGTGTCTGTGTGTGTGAGTGAGTGAATGTGTGTGTGAGAGAGAAAGTGTGAGTGTGTTTGTGAGTGTGTATGAGAGAGTTTGTGTGTGAATGTGTGTAGGAGTGTGTGTGTTTGTGAATGTGTGTGTATGAGAGTGTGTGTGAGTATGTGTGTGTGTGAGAGAGTGTGTGTGACAGAGTGTGTGTGAGTTTATGTGAGTGTGTGCGAGAGAGTGTATGTGTGTCTGTTGTGTTTGTGTGTGAGTATGAATGTGTGTGTGAGAATGTGTGCGTGTAGTGTGTATGTGAGTATGAATGTGTGTGAGAGAGTGTGTGTATGTGTGTGAGAGTGTGTGTACGTGTGAGAGAGAGATAGTGTGTGTATGTGTGAGTGAGAGAGAGAGTGTGTGTATGTGTGAGAGAGATAGTGTGTGTTTGTGTGAGAGAGTGTGCGAGTATGAATGTGTGAGAGAGAGAGAGTGTGTGTATGTGTGAGAGAGAGATAGAGTGTGTGTGTATGTGTGAGAGAGAGATAGAGAGTGTGTGTATGTGTGAGAGAGAGAGAGAGTGTGTGTATGTGTGAGAGAGTGTGTGAGTATGAATGTGTGAGAGAGAGAGAGTGTGTGTATGTGTGAGAGAGAGATAGAGAGTGTGTGTATGTGTGTGAGAGAGATAGAGAGTGTGTGTATGTGCGAGAGAGAGACAGAGAGTGTGTGTATGTGTGAGAGAGAGAGAGAGTGTGTGTATGTGTGAGAGAGTGTGTGAGTATGAATGTGTGTGAGAGAGAGTGTGTGTATGTGTGAGAGAGAGATAGAGAGTGTGTGTATGTGTGAGAGTGTGCGAGTATGAATGTGTGTGAGAGAGAGAGTGTGTGTATGTGTGAGAGAGAGATAGAGAGTGTGTGTATGTGTGAGTGTGTGAGTATGAATGTGTGTGAGAGACAGAGAGAGTGTGTGTATGTGTGAGAGAGAGATAGAGAGTGTGTGTATGTGTGAGAGAGTGTGTGAGTATGAATGTGTGAGAGAGAGAGAGAGAGTGTGTGTATGTGTGAGAGAGAGATAGAGAGTGTGCGAGTATGAATGTGTGTGAGAGAGAGAGAGAGTGTGTGTGAGAGAGAGATAGAGAGAGCGAGTGTGCAGGTGGCGGATTTTCTGGTGCGGTTGGCCGCTCCTTAACCCTCTGAGCCCCAGTCGGCTGTTCCGTCGACCTGCTCCTGGGATCTTTCTGTGCCTGGAGAATGTTGTCGTTGTGCTGTTGTTGAAGAAGTAATTGATTTGCAACGGTGGCTTGGCCGAGAGGCTGTGAGCAATAAAGCACAGAGATTTCATCTAAATTGTAGTGAAATTGTCTTCCTTTATTATATTGTTTCGCTGTTGAAAAAAAAAGTCATCGATTGGATGTATCTATTTATTTGAAAAACATGTTTGGCAATTTTTGCAACACCCCACATTAGCAATGGTGAATGTACTGCTCTCCAAACGTCCAGTCACTCCCTCGTAAGGTGCACTCATTTTCTGTTAGAACAGACAGCGTCCAGAACCCCCCCCCCCCCTAAAACGGGGAGACGAAGGACCAAAATCAAGGGGGGTGGGGGGCAAGTTTGGAAAGACAAAAGTGGCAGCGAATAGGAGGTGCGGGGCCACGTTGCTTCAGAAACGTGTTCGGACAGAATGGCACCGAATTCAGGATAAAGGTGGGCTGGGGACATCGACAATCCTTGGGGGTTGCAAAGTCACTCCGCATTGGACAGGCTTCGGGTGTGAGGGAGGGGGAATCGAACTCGCCACCCGTGAATAATTCCCCGAGTCTCAGAAATTGCACAGGCGCCTGTGCCAACACCCCCCCCCCCCCCCCCTCTCTCCTTCCAACTGATGCATTTGCAAACAAAGTCATTCAAATATCAAAATTTGAATAGCAAATGGCCTGAATATTGGCGAGAGGTTTAGTGGTGGGGTAGGGGAGCAAGAGAAGTGAGGGTGGGGAAGGCAAGGGGACTCTTGGGAAAGGTTGCGAGTTTAAATTGCGCGTAGACAGTCCCTCAAAGCCTTATTGCAAACATCACCGTTAATAATACTTCGCGTGAATTGGTGCCCACTCTCTCTCTCTGTACACTCAGGAAAGGATGGGTGGGTTTTTGCAGCTTCTGCACGCTGGGCGAAGCTGTGAAGTGGAGATTGAGGATGGCGTTTGCCCCCCCCCCCCCCCAAACACACACACAGGCTTCCCGGACGAGCCGAAATCAAACCTCGCTCGCTGTCTGAATCATTAACTGAAAACGTTCCGGGGTAGCCGCCAAAGTTACTGCCACAAATGAACTCTTTGCAACTGGATACATTCTTCCCCGACGCAAGGCAATTGTTTAATAAACAATCGACGGTGGCAAATAGCAGTTATTCATGCGAAAGTTCTGATGGTTGTAATAATAAATAAATAAAGTTGTCACGTTACACTGGAAGTTTCACCCTCATTGCCAACACCTCCTGCGCTCAAGTCGCGGACTCGGAGTCCTAATAGTGTGACCCGGGGTGGAAGTGAGGGCTTAAGTGGGTTGGTGCGGACTCGATGGGCCGAATGGCACTGTATGTTCTATGTTCTAACTCCATTCTCCCCCTCACCCTGCGGGGAGTTTAAGAGTCACCAGGGATGAGATGCAGATCCTAAGTCACGGGTAATTACCTGGTGAGAAATCAACAAATAAAATAGCATAAAACGCCTCGAAACTACAACAATTGAACGGTAAATCAACACAAGGGGGGGGGGGGGGGGCAATAAACAAATAAATTCCATAATGCTTAGAGAAGTTACTTAAATATTGCAACGCTTGTAAAATAAATAAAAATCTCCCCTCCGTCTGTGATAAACGGTGTTATTTCTAACTTTTGAAACGTCAATCATTTCTGCACCAACTCTAAACAGGACAGGGTTATTGGAATTGGCTGGATTTTTCTTTTTGATTTTTTTTGCAGAAGTGGGGGGGAGGTTAAATTTTAAGAAATGCGCATTTCTTAGCGTATTTTGCACAGTGGAAAATGTGGTACATGTTTTGAGCCAGAGCCGAGGTGGGGTGGTGGGGGATTAAGACAAACACACACACACACACAAAAATGGATATTACCCAGGGAAAGGCTCACTCCTCGGGCTGAGGAAGAAAATGCCAGTGTACTGAGAGAGAGAGAGAGCGAGAAGGGGGAAAAAAACACACGTCTGTTTGAGAAGAGTGGACAATTCTGTAGACGCAGAAGCCAAAGAATCGCGGAGTCTCTGCAGACAATCTCTTGCAAAAGTCCAGACCCCCCCTCCCCACCCCCCGCCTCCCTCTCAGAGGCAGAATTAAAATTAAACTTTCCACCTCTTTCCCTCCTGTTGCAACTTTCCAGGTGTCAACTGTGCCCCGGACAAGAAGCAACTTTCTGGCGACGTTTGGCGATTTGATTTCAATCCACCCTCCCTCTCCTCTCCTCTCGGTTGCTGCTGCAGGAGTTTGATTATTCTGTTTGCAAAGAAATATTTCGGGACGCCTTCCCCAACGTGCAGAGAAGTGTTTTCTCTTCTCTCTCTTCCCCCTGTTGCTACCTGAGTTTCATTTCTAAACTTCCGGGGCCTTGGGTTATTTTATTTATTTGTTTTTTCTCTGTTGTTTTTGCGCCGTGTATGTGTGTCTGAGGGAGAGAGAAAGAGACAGTCAGCACCTCGTCTTTCCTCTTCCCCCCCCCCCCCCTTTTTATCCAGCCAGCGCAAAAAAAAAATCCCCTCTCATGAATTCCAGATCTTAGCTTACGGTAACTACGTTGTAAACGGAAACAAACTATTTACTTGGCTTCCATACAGTGGGAGAAAAGGCGCAGCTGCTACACATCCATACAAAGGAGCTCTTTCTAAACTCAAAATAATTCTCTCTCTAACTTAGAGCAGCGAGAGAGAGAAAGAGAGAGGTGGTGTGTGGGGGGGAATAAAAGTGAGTTTGATCAGCCTTGTCGATCTGCCGCCCAGGAAATTACAAAAAAAATGTATCTTTTTAACACGAACCCATTCGCTTTAACGTATTCTAAATTATTTCAGTACAGTGGCGGGGAATATACATTTTTCGCTGAGGGTTAATTAGGAAGCTTGCCTCGCACACTGCTCTTATCAAATTATATTTTTCTGCTATATTTCCGCAGAGAAGACTGTGCTCAAAACTACGAGCAAATAAAGGGCTCGGTTGAGTGAGTTCCTCTGTCCAGCTCCAATCCTACCGGCTGATCAACAGGGAGGGAAATATGTTAATTCCGCACAATAGAAGGTGCCATACTTTAGTGACCTTACTTAAACTTGTAGGTTACCTTATATGCAATATCGGGTGGGGGGTGGGGGGGTGGGGAGTGTTAATTTGAGTTATCCCACTTATTCTCTCTCCCCCTTTTAAAATACAAATGAGCCACTTCTCCTCTCAGAGACTTTAAAAAAAAATACAATTGAATTAAATCTTCAGACCCTGAATTAAATACGACCTGACCGTTTCCTTCGATATATATATTTTTTTACAGTCCGACTTAAGCCTCTTAAAAATTTTTCTTTTCTGATATTATTTTGCCAATGGCCTGTTGCAATCTCGTCTGGGACAAAGCATATTGCAAGACAGTGAAACATGCATGTATGTAACTGGTGCAAACATTGGCAAGTGTGGTGAATAATATTTTCACTTCAAGAATATATTTATACAAAGTGCCTTGTATGAGATATTATATTCAAATATCTCTACCCAAGTAATACACATCTATTCACAATGTGTAA